>NW_010972631.1:7520472-7537084 GCF_000737465.1 Haliaeetus leucocephalus
GCGCGCCAGCCGCAGCCACGGGCGCGTTTCTGCTCCCCGCAGCCCTCGCACCCCGCATCTTCGGGCGGATGCAGCTGGGGAGCGGGTGGGATTCTCAGGCGAGCACAACATCCTACAATAAAAAACCCACCGAGAGTAACGTTTTCTGCCTGGGGCATCCAGGGGAGTGGCAGTCTGTCGTCGGGAACTGCCCGTTTATCGAGAAGGCTTCGCTCTGCACAGATTTGGAGGGGCTTGGAGAGCCCGCCGAGGCGCGCTGGCATGGGGCTCGGGCTCGGAGGCAAGTCGGGAACGGTTCTGGGTCTGAGCAGGGAGAACGATGCTGGCAGAAATTCAGGGAGCCTTGTAGCTACCTAAACGTGAACCGATTAGTAATGTAGCTCTGGCTGGACTGTCCTCTGTGCCCAATATCTGCAAAATAAGGTCATGCCTGCATATGCATCTTAACCCACCTTCAGAGTCCAAAAAGTGCACTGAAGCAGCTTGGGTGAGGTTCTGCTCCTTCAGCGTGTCCACTCTAACCGTGTAGAACAGACGCAGATATCTAACTGTTTTGATTCATCTGAATTCTTTTGTCCCTGCACAAGTCTAATACACTTAGAAATTCCACCCTTTTCTTGAAGTCTGCCTCTTCAGAAGCACTGGGCTGGTACCCTCCACATTGTGTTACACAGACAAAATGCAGTCAGTTATAGCCCTGAATAGAAGCATCATGTTTTGTTCTTAGGAAAATCCGATATGAACACTAAATGTACATAAACGCTGCGCTCTAACAGTATCCCAGGCGGTCATGAAGTCTTTTCACATCTCTTAAACTTGCTTTTGTAAGTTTTCATACCTCTGGTGGTCCTTTTTGGAGCGCCAGTCTTTGTAGGGACAGGAGAGAGGGTGCCATCTTTGTAGACTAGGGAAGGGGTGATATTACAGCAACTGCAGCTGATGCCTGAAAGGTCAGTCTTGACAGCTCCTCACCTGCAAAAGGTGCATGATAAGGCAAAGTTTGGGAGATGCTTGCTGTTGTTATTTGTAAGTCCTTAACTCGTTGCTTGTGGCAGGGAAGATCAACACTCACAGCCACTCCTTTTCTTGGAAAATTGGTGCAGAAAAGTGCCTCCAAGTAGTGCTGCATCCCAAGCACCCCAGCCTCAGATGGTAAAGCTACTCATAGTACACATTTCTGCGGTCTCTGGCACTGAGCCCAACTGGCACTCCACTCTACCTGTCAATACTAATCAGCTCTCTTAGTCTCTGAAACAAGGTGGCCACATCCAAACTTCCTACTGGGTATGGTCCATGCAAACCCCACACCACACCACAAATTGTTTGAGAGAGCACTTGCTGGCCAGGGCAAAACCGTGCCGAGGTCAACTTGAGGGTAGAGACAATCAACTTCCAGTCCCAAGAACATTTGCTGGCACTGTTTAATTCATTAGCATGGATGTAGCCCAAAAGTCTGTTAGTGAAAGTGCTTGCAAACATCACAGACTTTGTCCAGTTGTGCAACAGTATTGTGGACTCCCATCTTGCCTTTTTTTTTCCTAAGGGATTGTTATTTAAAGTTACTTTTGTGTATGTATTTGATCTCTTCTTCTACGAGAATACCAGTAAAGGAATCCTACAGCAGGAAGTAAGAGAAGAAATGGATTATTAATATTAGGATTTCATCTGTCCTGAATAGACTTATCACAGATAAGAAATGGATAAACAGAAATTAAGTGTTAGATGCCATTCCATAACAACATGCAAGCTCCATTTCTTACAGGTATATATCCATGTACTCAGAGACAGGTTAAATTAATGGAGGACCATCCTACTACTTGCAGGTCTCTGAAGCCCCGAGTCCTCTGAACATACCCCTTCATTCCCTTCCTAATCCAACATGGAGTTTCCTCTGCTGGAGTTATACCATCCTCTGATTCCCTCTGCCTTGTCAGAAGACACTTAAAGCCCCTTTTCATCATTTCATCTCCAAAGAGGATATACTACGCTGTAGGTACATGTAGAGGGTTTTCATGGTTAAACATATCATTTAGGAATCAAATGTGGTACCTAAGGATTCAGTAAGTTCCGAGTTAGCAGAAAACTTAAACACATAATAGCACAGTTCAGACATCATTTTAAGAGTCATGTCTTACCAGCATCTAAACAAGGTCTTGATTTGCCAAAGTGCTCTGTAGCTGCCAGTTTTCATTGTAACATAAATTGTGATTTCCCCAAAACACCACTTTAACTCCTACATTCTTTTATCAAATGTGGTCAATTTTAAGCCAACTTCATCCCTATAGCCAGTGTATGCTGTAACTACACCATATCTGCACATTCTTCTGTACACAGAGAATAAAAGCGAGTCAGGGGTAATTGGAAAATAAGCATAGTCATACAGAATTGGGCTAAGCTAGTATTCTATTTGTGCTCACTAAGTGTAAAACTATTTGTTCTGCTGGACTTGACTTGTGTTTCAGGTAAACATAATTTATCACACAACCTTACCAATTACAGGACTGTTACATGCCCCTGCTATCTGTTAATCTGCTAATTTCTATTTATGGTTGTCTACACTAGGGTTTTGTTATTGTGCTGGTTTTGGCTGGGATAGAGTTAATTTTCTTCATAGTAGCTGGTATGGGGCTATGTTTTGGATTTGTGATGGAAACAGTGTTGGTAACACAGGGATGTTTTCATTACTGCTGAGCAGTGCTTACCCAGATCCAAGGGCTGTTCTGCTCCTCACCCCACCCCACCAGCGAGGAGGCTGGGGGGGCACAAGGAGTTGGAGAGGACACAGCCGGGACAGCTGACCCCAACTGACCGAGGGGTATCCCAGACCATAGGATGTCATGCTCAGCATATAAAGCTGGGGAAGAAGGAGGAAGGGGGGGATGTTGGGAGCGATGGTGTTTGTATTCTCAAGTCACTGTTAGGCGCGCTGGAGCCCTGCTGCCCTGGAGATGGCTGAACACCTGCCTGCCCATGGGAAATGGGGAATGAATTCCTTGTTTTGCTTTGCTGGTATGTGTGGCTTTTGCTTTACCTATTAAACTGTCTTTATCTCAGCCCACAAGTTTTCTCACTTTTATCCTTCCAATTCTCTCCCCCATCCTCCTGTGGGGAGAGTAAACAAGCGAGTGGCTGCATGGTGCTTAGTTGCTGGCTGGGGTTAAACCATGAATTATGCAGTTACATGTCACAGTTTAGTTTGATCTAAGTCAAAATGGTATCTCAAACAAAAACAAGCAGCACTTCAGTTTGCACTAAATTGGTCAAATTTAAACTTAGGGACACCTGGATTTGAAAACCTTTTGCTTACCCACCAGCTTCTGCTATAGAGCACAGAAGATCCTCAGCTAAAAAATACCTGTCCATTCAGAACAGGCAGATGCAATGGATTACATTAGTCCTATTAAACTGCTAGGAGAGCTGTGTTTAACTAAACAAAAGACCTTAGCCGGGCTACAGGTTGTTTTCAAGACCATAGAAACAACCATTTGGCAGTGTCTCAGGCCTAAGTAGGTTTTAAATGCCTGTCTCTGACAAACACCTGAGAGACTAATTTGTGCACAGAACTGGAAGCAGGGAGCTGCACAGAAACTTGTTGAGATCACCACGTGAGGGAAATTTGTTTTGGACCTGACTTCTGCATATTAAGAATAATTTTGAAAAAGTATAACCTAGCATGAAAGGATTTAATACTCTTCAACTGCTCCAAGCCAGTGAAGTGGATACTCTGGAGACACAATTTGGGAGGTAAAACAGGTTGTCGTTGTGTTTGGCATGCCAACCAGAGAAGCTAGCTGAAAAATCCCTCTCTGTTCAATTTCCACGTTTTGGACTTAAGCAAGCATTACCAGACTCAAGTTTTACACCCATATATGATATGTCACCATAATGAAAATTCCACTTTTACCACCTTCACTGCTCCCCAGGAATATAATTTTGCTAATCCTTCACGGTCTTTTACAAACAGAGCCTGTAAAGGCTGCAAAAGTAATCTACAGCACTGGCTATGGTCTCAGGCAGCTAACAACTATACTCTTGTCTGTTCCTATACAACTTAGTTTAAGTCTAGCCTTAATATATGTACCAGTATCAGCTGAGTTGCAGCCTAGGTATACTCTAAATAAAAATCTGTTTAAGTAAATACAGAAAACCAGAATGGTTTCTTAATGAGTCCAGAAGGCAACTTCTGCCTTGGTAAATAAAAAGGATCACAGTGCCTAGCAAGCTCTACTAACTGTATGAAGATTGGCTGGAAATAAACACAAGCACAGCCAGGTCTGCTTTTCTCTAATATCACATGTAGAAAACAGTGCTGTTTGGTAAATGCAAAAACCTAAGCACTACTTAAAATACCAGGGAAAACCTCAACAAAAACTATAACACTGAGGACTCAAATGGTCAATGCCCTGTCCTGCTTTTAGCATTAGACAGTGAACTTGGCTGGTCAGACATTCAGCTGGATTCAGCAGGCATTCAACCGGATTGTGGTGCAAAGCATGTTTCCATGAAATGAGGCAAATTCAGGGAAATCTGAAGAGCTATGTTATGTGGAAATTTGAACTAGAAGATCACTATAGTCTTTTCCAGCACAATATTTTGTCTTTTCAAAAGCTTAGCCGATTGCCTTATGCATCACTGAACTCAAGGCCTGCAACGAAGCTCATTTAGGGGATGGATAAATCTTTTAATTAATCTCAATAAGCTTTGGATGAGGTCCTAGCAGAAACTGTGATTCAGCAGCTCATGGAACTAGGAGGGAAGTGAAAGTCTGTTTTATCATTCATAGTGAGTGGACAAGAATTATGGTGAATAATAAAAATAGGTGGGTGGAAGATCATTCTGTGGTAGTAGGAGGGCACATTCCTTGCTTGGATGTAAGCCTGAAGAATTTGCATTTGCTGGAAAGTACTGACAGTGTTGTCCCAAAACTTGTGGGATCGTTCACCTGGTGTGCAAGCCAACAACACACAGAGTCACGGTATTAGCTGTTTGTTGCTGGTTCTGCACAGAAAGGGGTGCTAAGGGGTATCCCCGCAAAGCTAGCGCACACAGCACTAAAACAGTCATTCATTTATACATTGTAAATTACCATAATTGTCATATTCATTGTTTATCAACCTTTTACTGGTGCCCATAATTCCATATCTTAAAGCTGATTGGTGTATAGTGTCCTCGTCTTCATTTAAAGGTGCAGCATCTTTTAATTTTACTGCACAAGTTCAGTGGGTGATGGTCTTCAGGTGGAGGCAGGTATCCTAGAGGTATGGTTTTCATATTATAATTAGTCAAGTTCACCTGAAAGCGCATGTTTTTAGCTGCTTCATGTAGTACAGCCAAGCTTCTTGGGCAATTAGCCCACTAAAGTTTCTGGTTCCTAGTTTTAGGTTGATTTTTTCCTTCTATTCCATTGTCTGGTCAAGAGTTGCTTACCCAAGGGATTTACTTCAATTACTTATCTTTTGTTCCTAAGTTTGTAAAAAAATTATGACCATAAGGATTTTGATATCAACAGGAGCACAGGATATAAAGCTCTCCCAGAAGTGCGCAGGAACAACACTTCTGAGGCTGGTTCCGATGATGGAATGTGTCAAAATGTTTTATGCTACGCTGACAAAGGGTGTGCGACACGCTGAAACTTACCCTGAGCTATTAGGGTGGAGTTTCATGAAAATCTGGTATGCACTGCAATTAAGATCTTTTTTCCTAGTACCTGAAACCATCTCTCTTGATAAATAATGTTATTTGCAAATTCACTTCCAACTTGAACTGTTACTCCAGGCATAGTGGGTAGGATTCACGTGGTCAAATGTGGACTCTGCAATTGTCTACAACTAGTTATTTACATTCGCTGGATAAGCAATGGAGCGAAGCAGGCACTTTTCAGACCAGATTTGTATGACTCATTAAGATACCAACATTTGAATGAGCAGTCTTCTAAATGATTCAAGTGAATCCCATCCTAAAAGTACCAATTTCTATTAAATGCCTAAACAGGGAGTCAAGACAAGTAGTTGCAATATATCTTGTTATCTTCAGAGCATGTAAGATGACTACAGCTATATAAGTGTTCTCATTGAGTATTCAATGAATCAAACCTAAAGATAGACATTAATTTTGACAAGCTTTGAATCAGGGCCTGTTTGAAGGTATCAGATTTTGTTTCTATTTGTTCCAAGGCTGGCATAGGAACAAGCAAGCAATGTCCAAATAGGAGAAAGGCTGCTTCTTTATTAACATAGCATAGAAAGAGCTTATTATCTTGGAATTATATGCTTCTATATGAGTAATATTTTATATTGCTCCATCTTTATAATATTTTAATTTTTATTATTAAAATATCTGTACACATTTTAACCATACCCATAAAAATTAATGTGATCAAATCTGTAAATACTGTATTATTGCATTATATGCAATATTATAGGTGTGCTTTGAAACACTCAAAGTAGAGCACTGTCTTTTAGGAAACATATCAAATGTAGAAGGACATCACGGTTAAGACTTCATAAGGTTTTGAGAGATTCACTTTTAGAAATGAGATTCAGAAAGAAAGGGAATTAAAGAAGGAATGACAAAATTATACTATGGGGAATATGAAAGTCTGAGGAGCAAATCTACAAATGACACACCTAGGAGTTCCCCTACAGCAAAGATAATCCTCAGGTACCAAGTTCCCTGGCCTTTCAGCCCTTTTGAACTGACTGAGCAGTGCAGAAGGACCATAATGGAATGAAAATGAGGACCTTGCCCCGTTTTTTCCAGAACAATAGCTCTTGGCAGTTGATAGATCTCACAGAACCATGATGAATTACTGTGAAATGACCCTATGTTCTTGTTGCTGATGTGCTGAAGGACCTCCAAGGTGCAAGTAAATGTGGTATCTGTAACAGGTTTTTGTGTGTAGCTGAATTTTCAGATTTCCTCTGCAGGCATCCTCAAAGTAGACTCTTGGCTTTACAGAAATCAGTGGCAGTGAAATCGTTGCTTTCAGTGAGGTCAGGACTCAAAATTGTATCCTCTATCTTGGTCAAATCTCTGTAACTTCGATAGGAAGAACTGAGTTTTCTTGCATTATTTGCTGCATTTAGCCCCTTAAACTTTGATTGATCTACTATATCTTTTCTGATACATATAAGCAGAACATTTAGGAAGCAGGTTCACATAATGCCTTTTTTATTGCAAAGTTATGCCTTAATTTTATTTTATTTTAGCATTTTTTTCTGATTGTAAAATGTTCAACCATACAGTAGGGGCATGTTAAAACATGTACAAACATGCTGTTTTTATGAAAGTGAGAGAAGTTAAAAACTTTTACAAATGATGACAGGTTGTCCTCAAAAATCTGTTTTCCTAGGGCAGTATTTTTTACAATTGTATGTGATGAAATTCCATTTACCAAGCTTCATTAATCATTTTATCTTAGCCACCCTTATTCCCTTTGCTCTCTAAGGGTTTTCAGAAGGTCAGTGTAACCCCTCCTCATTGCAAATACTGCTGAAATGGCCAAGAAAAACCTTATTTTTATTAAACAATTTAGTGTGCATTAACACTATTTCATTTTAAAGAAGGTGAGAATTCCCTGAGGATTCAATTATCTTGAACTGTAACCTATAATTAAACTGTAGATTTAAATTACAGCTTTTAAAAAAGGTATTTCTAAAACCCATGTTTCCATAATGTCATAGAGTAGTATATCACAGCATTCCGGAGTACATGCATTCATATACTGTAACTTCGCTTTTAATTAAGTACATAAAAACTGGCAGATTTTTTAGTGAATATGTGTTTCTGTAATAGCTATTTATTACATTCATCTACCCATAAAAAAGGGGATGTTAGTGCAGCAGTCTGTTTTATAGACCAGTTTGTCCCTGTAGGGAGACGCAGCTTCCTTTCAAAAGCAGACTGACCTGAGAGCAATTCACAGTGTAGACAAACCTCATTTTCCACATTTTACACAAAAGTAAGTCAAGGTGTGGAGATAATGCCCTAAACCAACAGACCAAAGAGGTGCATATTTTAACTGATCAGAGAGAGAAGGCTGAGGGGGGCCTCCATGACACTTTAATTGGAAGAAAATAACAGGTGCTGATCTATGGGAGAAAAGTGTAAAAAGAACTAATGATGAGGCATTAAAGTCAGTCAAATGCAAATTAGAAATGAGGTACATACTATCGACAGAGCTTATCTTCCTGAACACACTACCAAGGGAAGCGGTGGCTGCTGCTTCCTTTTATGTCTTCCCATCAAACCCTAATGCCTTTTCGAAAGTCTAAACCAAGTAATTAGGCTGAACAGAGGGGCAACCTGCTGAAATTCTGTACTCCATAACATACAGAAGATCAGGCTAGGGGATCTCCAGGCAACATGACGAAAATCCCTGAGGTTGCTCTTGAGCTGAGGGACCAAAATCATACACAGAGAGATGAATGTATCCCAGAAAGGACAGAGCAGGGATCTGGTCCCAATGAAATTAAAGAGAATAGACAAGAGGGAAAGAAAAGCACCTACCAATGGTGGAGACTATACTATTTCAGTCCTGGTTTCCTCCATCTTGGCGTGTCCAGAAAAGGTCAACACCAGAAAAAAGACTACAGAATTAGAAGTAGTTGTTAAAATGAAAAGTTTTTGTAGGATGTGATCTCTTGCAGGACAGATTTTTTCTTTCTAAAAATGAAACCCAAACTTTCTGCTTGGAAATTGTCAAAGCTGAAATTGTGACCATGTTAAAGTTTAGTTTGTCTATTTTTTAAAAAGGGAAAAAAAAATGCTTCACTTTCCAACCAACTCCTCCATGGTATCAAGAAGCAAGAGTTATTTAGAGTAGAGCTAGGTAGACATTAATTATGTAGGTAAAACCCCTCAGAACCTCCATTCTGTTTTAGATGACATCCATTTGACAATCACATAACATGAGAGTCAACCTCATGGGTACACAACTTGTCTCTTACAGAATCAGATTCTGTAGCAGCTAAAAAGGCTTCTATAGACAGAAGTGATTAAGAATTATTTAAATATATATATTTATACTCAAACTATTTATAAAACTCGCACAAAGCTTTGTTTAGTTTAGACACAAGTAAATACCAGTTGTCTCTCCCAGAAGACTCTTACCACATACTGCCTGCAGGGAAGGAGGGAGGGTGAGGAGTCCAATCTCAGTGATTAAGAAGGACCTGAGTAAAGGTTTCATGTTTCAAGTCACCAAATAAGCCAAAGTCTAAATAAACTTAGCCCTTGAGTAATGCCACTATAGGACAGTCATTCACGCTGTTCAAAGAGCAACTGTTTGTTCCATTGCCAACCACCCACAGCAGCAGTCCTGTTTATTTAAATGAAGAGGGTGTGGACCCAAGAGCTACATCTTTCCAAACCTTACTGTAGCAACTGAATGTTTGGAAATTGCTGTCATACCTCTGAAATGTGTCCTATATTGAACAACTTTCTAAGGCCTCCTAGCCATGTTTTAAAGGCTAAAGATTCACCCTGTGATTTTTCTGACCACTAACAGCAGTTCTGGAAGTTTCTTCTTTTCTTCTCATTTTGTTCCTTGGCAGTAATTTACTTCAGATATTAAAAAAACCAAACAAACTATATTTAAAACACCTAGTGCTCATGATGTTTTTTACTGCTGAGAGGAGTTGCAAGATCACAGGACCACAGGAAAATTCAGGGCAGAGGACTCAGGAGGTCATCTAATCCAGCCTGCTGTTCAAAGCAGGGTGAGGAACGAGGTCAAACAAGGTTACTCAGGGCTTGATTGAGAAAGATCTTGAAAACCTTGAAGGATTGAGACTACAAAACCTGATGGTTAGATGATAGAGAGCTCAGGAGTTTGCAGTTGCATTCCTTACTATGTCTGAAACAGAGCTGTTAAAATTTTCCGGCAGCACTTTACTTGTGCTTAGCTGGAATGTTCATGCATTTTCATCTTAATTGAAATAATGTAAACCACAACGAGGTTGCTATTTGAATGACTGCAGTAATTATTATCGCCTTGTTTCCCCTTCTTTAGTAAACAGAAATTTGGATAACAGGACAAGCAGCTCTTATGCACTGCATAATACAATAAAAATGAGAATTAGTGGTAAGGAAGCCGAGAGTCTGTGATACCACTGTTTCAGTTCTCTTAGCAAGGTACAGCAGTATGGTATGTGTTGCACACTAGAAAGAGTTCTGAGTGAGCAGGTACAAAGGATTATGTGATAGGCATCAGGCCAGGATTTGATCCAGCTGATGATATTCAACGTGTACGTGGCCAGGCTGTCCCAAGAGTGATCCTGAGCAATGTGGATGTGTTGACACCAACTGAGTCAAGCCAGGGTTTACTCCCTGACATGGGTGGCAAAGAAAGTATAGATATACTTTACATTTATCTTAAAAAATTCCAGCCCTTGAGGCTTGATGGTCCCCAGCAAATAGAAGGAAAAATACTTGTAGGGTATTTAAAGAACATATAAAAAGTTATGGAACACTAGAGAAGAATTTTCCGTGCTAGCCAGAAAGAACTGTTTGCTTGCAGCTATCTGAAATGTAGGGCAAGACAAAAAATAAACCTTACTAAGAAACTGGGAGTTCATAAGGGGTGTATTGGCCTACTTAGCGGAGAATTTTTAAGTTTGAATTTAAACATCTATGTTACTTTCCAAATCCTGAGGTGGAGTGAGAGACAGTTGTAAATCATACACCAAAATCTTCATGGGATTAACAACTGCAAAATAACCTGGAGAGAGGTCCCCAAGAGATATCCTGCAGCAGGCAAGGACATGGAGCCAGTTTGCAGGAGGGAAAAGACAAGGGCTCTGCAGAGGCTCCCCCACTCCACAGCAGGATGAGGCTGGGCTTGCAGCAGGGTGCCAGAGACCCCGCGATGTTGGCACCTCTGAGGGACGGTTGGCTTCCACAGCCAGAGCCTTGGATTACGTAGCAGCTTCTGCACCTTGCCACCAGTCACTATGCAGGACATCAAAAAGCCAGCTACGTAAAGGCTCCTCAGTTTCAAATGACTCGTCTGAGACAGTATGAGCAGTGCTGTACAACCTGGTTCCACTTTTTAGAAGTGTGGGGACCCACCTCCTTTTCTCCTTCTCCCTCCCTCTCTTTCTTTCTCTACCTTTCTCTCTTTATTTCTAGTTTGTTTTGTAATAGTCCCATTGTATTTTTATATAAAGTTTTTATATACATCCCTAGATGTAATAGCTGGGGAGAGCTGTCAATATTTGCAAAAGAAAAAGCAGGTTGATTCTGTAATGGAAGTATTATAATTATTATAAATTTAGGCTTAATTTTGGAGCACAGCATAACAAATTAGAGGCATAATTTTGGGCAACATTGTAACAAATCGCTTTAGTAAAAAGACACCACATTTACTCTTTCAAAATTCAACATTTTTCAAATCAACATCAAAGGAGAAGTGTCCTTATTGTTGCAAGAAGCTTTGTTTCTTTTTGCTAGGCACACCTAGATACCAAACATCTGAGAATCCTCAGACTTATGTCTTCCTTAGACACCTGCTGGTAAAAACTAGTAAAGTCTCTCTTACCCCAGCCAGTCTAAGGGATCTCACACTATCACACACATTTTCGATTCTTCTAGATTCACTGTTATGCAAGAGACTATGGGTTATTACATACCTAATTCACAGGTTCTTACCTTAACTGGCATATTATGTTCCTTGAGTATAAAAAAAGCACATCATCCTGTCCTGCATGACGGGTTCCATCCAGCTTTCTGAGATCTCTGCAAAAATTATTTACTTAGTTATTGACAAGAGAAACATATTTTCAGGATCTCTCAGCACTTCTAAGATTAAGTAAAGCTTCTTTGCCACTGGACATATTTTTTAAAAGTTTTATCATTAATTTTCACTACAGAGTTCGCATTCAAAGTTAGAAAACACTTAAGTGACAGCTGCAGCATGTTCTTGGGCAGTTCCAGGCTTTGGCAAATCCAGCTACAAATCAAGATCCACCAGGCTTTCCCAGCAGAAGCAGGACAAAACTCTATTGAGATAACCTGTGACATACCAACATCTATTATCCTCATCATTCCATCTTTCATGACAGGATAACTCAGATTAATCTTGCTTTGCCACAGATCTAAACAGCCTTAACATTGCAGCATTATAATGCACCACATCATGGGGTGGAAACTCTTGAAAGAATAATTCTAGCCTGGCACCAGGCAGGTACAAAGACATGGTTTGGCAAGACTGAGCCACACAGCTGAAAGCATAAGTCCAAAATTTATGCACACCACTGGAATTCAGAAAATACACCCCAAAGACCTGTAAATCCCTAATATTTCAGCACCTGACTCTCCACTAGTAAAATGCCTTAAAAGCCAATGTTTCTATGGCTAGGCATGTGCACAGGGAGAGCTAAGTCTTCATCAGGGATTCAGAAAATAAGCATTTCTTCTCAGAGTATGCTTAGTCTAAGACTGTAAAAGCATACCCCTGTCTGTAGAATATAATTCAGCTGTGGAACTCCTTGCGACAGGGAACATGGATACTGAATTTTACATGGGTTCAAAAACAGATGGCATAAATTCTTGGCAGACAAATCTCTCAGGGACTACTGAGTACAGAGGTACCACATCCAGTTCAGGAAGGGCCTGAGTCACCAGTCAGTGTATTCAAACATGCAGAGACTATTCAGAGGATGTATCACCCTATGTTTGGTCTGTGCAAGTCCTTCCCTCAGCATTTGCTATTGACTGCTGTGAGAGACAGGATACTGAGGGAAATGGACCATTGGTCTGACACACTATAGCTATTCATATGTTTTTATAAGCCAATTGACAAGAATTGCACTTCTTAGCGAGCTCTCCAACATCCCTTAGTAGTCCATATCTCCACAGGGAGGCATTTAAAGCCGTTAAATGCAGCAAATACAGCACTCATCCACAGGGCTGATGGGCAGCATGGATGGGGAATCTACTCTTTTCCCTAAGGACATTCATAGCTTCTATACATGAGGAAACAACTATAGTTAAAAATGAAGCAGATTCCATAAAGCCTCAGTGCATTGACTTGCATGAGGTTCAGCATCCACTGCAGAGGTAAAACTATATGCCACTGACAGAGGAGAAATATGAGTCCATGTTGCCATGTACAGAGGAGTACCCAGAACAAAGGCCAGCTGTTTAATAGGAAATGTCCAGCAACATTGCTACTCTCACTTCCTGTAGGAAGAATACCTTTAAGAAAGGGATTCCAGACAACAAGCCCGTACTTCCAATATATACTTCCACTGGCTACCACAACACTAAAATTTAGCAATACAAAGCCTAAGTCCTTTCTCTGAATCTAGTTGAGGGTTACCATATAACCCAGAGAAGTACTTTGTAGAGGACACAGTATGTGCTTGCTTTCTTCCATATGAAAGCAAAGCTGCTAACTGAGGGAAGTCCCAAGCTTTCTGCTGTCATGGCCAATGCCAAAAATTGAACTGCATGGAGTGCCTCTGCCAACAAATTATAAGAAAAGCGGGCATGATGAATATCTCCCCTCCCAACATAAACCCCCAGGGAAGAATATCCATGGCAGGAGGGAGCCCTGAGGCATTTGCAGCAGACAGAATATTTCCAGACAGATGAAAACACATTGTACTGCCAGAGTCACATAAACCATTTCTGATTTGGTCAGCATCATCTTATGCATGATTTAGTAATGACTTTGTATTCAGCTTTAGAGTAGAAGGACTGCACAGCTCAAGGCATCCTAATTCTTTTCCTTTTTGATTGACTGTAACTCGCTTTCTTGGGGGGAAACCTGAGAAATTTTTTGTTTGGATGCATGCACATATCTTTTCTGTCCAAATTATCTGATCCCTTAACTTTATATTCTTCCATTTTGTAAATTATCAGTCTAAACCATAAATATCCTTGTTAGGCATTTACAACATAAAAATGCTGTATACTGTACTGTTTATAAGAAGACTTAGTCAAATTTAAAAATAGATATTTCCATCCTCACTCATTGAATTCTGGTTATGTTACTTCCAGTTATTTAAGAATAACCAGATGATTCTTGTGAGTATGAGCTGTATTTCTCTGCTCCTTTCTTCTGTTTATCTTGAAAAACAAGACTTCAGAAGTCAGATTCTTTAAAAGGTCATAAATAAATAAGGGTATCTTGTAATATGAATTAAAAAAAGGACTGAAAAAAGATGTGGGAACCCAGAAACAGACAACTTTTCTATTATATCTTATAAAACTTCATAACCTGACAGAAGAGACGTTATCTTGCTCTGTAAGGAAATGCTGCAACTTAGGTTAGCATCACTGATATATTTTCCCAGGTCACCTTCTTCATCTCCTCAGCAACACTCAACCCTAAATGTTGAGGGTTGCTATTTAGTATGGGTAGTGTTAAAACAGTTTAAAATGTGTTCCTACATCATCACAGCCGTATCCCTTCTGCACCGCTGAATGAGAGCTTGCCCTAAGGAGCCATGGCACTGGAGGGAACCAGGCTTGAGTTTCTCTTAAGACCCAGGCACCATCCAAGGCTTCCTTTCCCAGCTGGACTTCAGAGGAAAGAGAGCCATCTGCTGCTCTACACGAGACATGCTGCAGCGTGTCTTTTTAGCTTGATTCTGTGAAATGTCAGGGTGGGATTTAGGGAAGGAAGTGCAAACCTTTGCTGTTCTCCTCCCTCGTGCTGTGGAGCCAGATGACAAAGGAAGCACGGTGCTGAGAAGTGCTGTCCACCACCTCCCCAGCCTAGCACAGAGCACAGCTGCATCCAGCATTGAAAGTAATAAAACAGAAATAAAAATAAAGTCAGAAAATACTTCAAATACTTCACATCAGGACTGCATCACAAGTGTGACACAGAACCGGGCAGAGCTAAGCGCAGGCAACAACCAGCATTGTTTGTAGGCTGGCCAGAGGCAAACCAGGCCTGTTTACATACAGCTATACACAAAGTCAGCCTCTGGGGAATGAGGAAAGATTATTCTTATCTGCTGTGACAAGGTCAATGCTCCTCACACACTCCTAGATCTGTATTTATGGGCATCACCTTTTGACTCTGGGGCTGCAGCCTTGCAATCAAGCTGCTTTTGGTGCAGGGTGTCACTAAGCGAGGAAGATTCACTCACCAGTGAGGGTCTGCAAGATCCAAGAAGGAGGCAGCAGGACAGAGAAATCCACGTTCCTTGCTACCGCAAGGTTTGTTGGCATTATCCCACACTGACAGTCTAGGTAGATTTAAGATACAACTTGCCTTGCTGAGAAGAAATAAGAGAGAGGTAAAAAAAAGGGGAAGCCTAGGAAAAGCTTTGTCTACTGCTCCAGTCCCTGAAGTCCCTTATCCTCCCTGTGTTATGATAAGAGGAGTCTAGGGAGAGCTTGGGGTTCAGCCTATGGATGGAAGTGATGGTACTCATGACCCTGTGCTGCACATCAGTCCTGGCACGTACGCCCCCAGACTGCCTCCCTCATGGGCTTCACACACAGGGGTCTCTCCCTGATGGCATGTACAGAAAGGCCAAGAAGAGTCCAGCCTGTGTGAAATGCAAAGCTAAAGTCTTCCAAGTACGACAAACCAAATCTCCACTTCTCATAAAATGTTGTGAAACATGTTTGATGTGTGCTGTGTCAGAATAAAACGATTGGTTTTCCTTCTGTAATTTTGGCTGTAAGAGTGACTTCCAGGTAAGTCTGACTCACAGAAGACACTCTTATGCTAAATTTCAGAACCAGAACAGAAGTTCTGTTTTGCTTCACATGTTTGCTTAGATGTAATACCGTGTGACCTGTCCACAGCAGCAGTCATTCTGTTGATGCTTGCAAATTCAGTATATCTACCTTGGGTGAAACGATACAGCTGAATATGCTGCCAGGAATCTTTTACATTCTTCCATTTTCCAGTACACAGAATTTCCCAGGCAGTTATTTACACATCGGTACGATGGCACGGGCATCTAGCAAAGCCAAGGGTTTCAGCAGATGGCCGGCGGGATTGTCAAAATGACTCAGCACTCAGCCCTGGCAAGGGTACAGACGAGCAGAGGTAAAAGTCTGTAACACTTGAAGGCATCTACCCTGTTGTTAGTTTTGACTGAGGTTGAAGCCCACTGATTCCGGGAGGAAAATCTCTATTACATATGCTGTGGTGCTTATTCATTTATACTGGTGCATTTCAAGGCCTCGCTCCAGGAATTGGGTGCTGCACACGGAATAAAAAGGTCCTGTGCTGCAGGTAATGCCAATTTATTGTTATAATGCAGCTCAAGCGGGCGGGCATTTTAGTGGTTACAGAGAAGCCCAACACCTGCTGCGGCGGTTGCCACTGGAAGGGAAGGCATGATTCGCCTGGTGAGATTTGTCCTAAATACGAGGAACTTTTCCCAAAACAGCTGCCACGGGCCACCCGCAGCCCAGCTTTCTGTCAGTCAGTCAGTCAGTCCAGTCAGTCAGTCAGTCAGTCAGTCAGCCCAGTCAGCCAGCCAGCCCGCCCCGAGGGAGGGAGCGGCCTCCTTCGCGCTGCAGATGGGCGGGCCGCCGCGGCCCCTGCCCTCACCAAAGATGGCCGCCGAGGGCCGGCCGGCAGCGGCGCCGCGCTGCGGCTGAGGCCGTTTCCGCCCGCCAGCGCCCGTCACATGAC
>NW_010972631.1:7537149-7537600 GCF_000737465.1 Haliaeetus leucocephalus
GGGTTGGCGGCGCGCCCCGCCGCGCCGCCGTCCTCTCAGCGGTGGCGGCCGGCGGTCTGGCCCTGGGCGCGCTGCGCGGTCCGGGTGGCAGCGAGATGGAGACCCAGGAGGGAGAGGACCGCACCCCGCTGCTGAAGGAGTCCCAGCCCGGCACGGGTGAGAGGAGGAGCGGGGAGGCGTTGCCATGGAGCCGCAGGGCCCGGGCCGGGAGCGTCCCTGAGGGGAGCCGGGCCCTCCCCTGCCGCGGCCGTTGCCCTGTGAGGGTGAGGGCCGGCCCGGGTCCCGCGGCGGCCGGGCCCCTCTCCGCCGCCTCGGGGGCTTCGCTTCCCGCCCCGCGCCGTCAGGCGGCGTTCGATCGTGGGGGACGCGGCGGTGTCGGGGAGGCTTCGGTTAAAGACGGCCCTGAGTCCTGACGGGGATGGCGGGGGGCTCCGTCCTCGGCACGGGTGGG
>NW_010972631.1:7537610-7579407 GCF_000737465.1 Haliaeetus leucocephalus
AGGGGTGCAGCCCTGTCACGGAATTGGGCTGTAAATACCCGCCCTTGGCTTGGTGTCTCGTCAGTGAGGGACGAGTGGGGGTAATTCCAGCTTAAACGGTAATGACGGCTGGGGTCCTGCGGGGTTAGGGCGGGATTTCGCTTTAGGACAGAATTTGAGCAAGACTGATTGCTCGTTCTGGAAGTACGGAGAGGAAGGAAGGTGGAACAAGGCACGAAGATAACTAATTATAGGGGAGGAGGGTCGTTATGGGGTCAGGGCTTAACAACAGAGCCGAGGTGTTTAGGGGGTTGTCTGTGCTGTCTTGTTTCCCAGAATGTACAAACTATGAAGAGTAAAGTAAGATTTTAAGTTTCTTCACTATGCCACCCCAAAATACTCCAACCTGCTTGGGAGACGTGTAGCTGCAGCAAGAGGGGCTGCTAACAAAATGACTTAAAAGTGCCAGAAGGAGAGAAATTTGAGTTCAAGTCTGTTATTAAAGCAATACATTCTTAAGTTTGCACAATGCATCGTGCTCCAGCTGAGGTGGTTCACCTCACCCACAAGGAAAAATACAGCAGCAGAGCAACTTCCTTTAACTGCAGTGCAACTTGCAGCACAGACCTATTTTCTTAACTGCAATTTAAGAATCTCGTTCAATTATAGCTACAGTATTATAAAACATGCCCCTGAAATCAGAATTAACTGTAGATGTAGGACCTAAGACTACCAATCAAGGTAAGACCTTGAATATCATGGTTAGCTGCCTTAAACTTTAGGGGGGTGAATGTCTGTGTCTCTTTGATTATAGCGATCTCCTGAAGAGGTGGGTGACTGAAACGCGTCTGGAATCTTCTCGAATCTTCTGTTCTGTTAGCCTGATCTAATATTCTCAGGTATTGCAAATGCACTTGGTGGAAAGACAGGGAAGCGATAATTTCAGCAGCCATTTGTTTCAGACTGGCAGATATACATGTTTGTTAGATTTTTATGATAAACTATTTATAGTTGAAAAAAATCTGACGTTAGTGAACTTGAGTTCTTGCACATCTGTTTTGTGGAGCTTGCTCTCCAGAGAAGATGTATACCAGTAAGAGGCTTCCAGCGGAAGAGTAATGGATGTTCCAGTTAATCTGCATTTCCAAGCAAGGGTTACATCATCAGCGTGATGCTCAGCCTTCTGTTATTATTGTTTAACCCCAGCAAATACAGGCAGTGGGAAGTTTAAATAGCTTTACCTGTAATTGTATTCATTGTTATAAATTATATGACTATACATTCTCTACTTAAGCCAAATTGCTTTTTAAACAACAGTAAAGGACAACAAAGCTGTTTGAGTAGTTTTTGTGCAGTAAGCACTTCCTGCTCTTGGTGCCTATTGTTTTTAAAGTAAGCAATAAAATTTTGGCTACTCTCCTTCATGTAATTTAAAAATCAGATATGACTTTTTCAAATGCTGCCGAGGCAAGACTGGCAGTTACCGCAGGTCTGGAAGGTGCTTTGCGTATTTGTACAGTAGCCTCACTTATTCTCATTTACTAAATGAACATAGCAAATACAGCCTCTCTGTGTCATTTTGACAACTTGTGCAGCCATAATGAACTTCACATAAAGTTGGTCAGGGTTAGAGACTTCAAAAATGGGAAAGTTCTGCTACTTCTGCTACTATGAAAAATACAGTCTTGCAGGAATGCTCTGTCAGTGCTCCCACTGAAAAAGACAAAATTGCATAGGCGTATTCCTTGTTTCAAGGAAGTTACGGGGAAGGGGAGAGTCTTTAGATAGCTTGTCCACAGGGCATGCTTTTTTGCTGCTTACTGCAGATCACAGAATCCAGTCAAGAGACATACTGCAGTAGCAAATGAAGCTCCAGTCAATCCTGTTGTTCAGATTCACTTGTTGTATTCATCATTTGAATTCTGAATAGTCACAGAAAGATGAGATCACTGTAGACCAGTGTAATATCTGTAGGTGCTGATCCTCAACCCTCCCAGAGTTTCAGACATCCAGGTTATAAAATTTTCAGTTAGCACCATAGTTTCCTCACAGGGGGGGAAACTCCACCCCCTAACTATTTGTAAATTCAGCAGATTCTTCAAGTAGTTTCTCAACAATTTGACATTTCTGCTCATGTTTGTTTAACCGTTCCCAGTTTATAAAGAGTATCTGCAGAGCTGTAAACTGTATTTTGTATAGATACAAAATTTACTGCTACTGGTGATGTGCTGGCCAAGTTACAGCTCAACCCCGATCTGAATCTCCTGGTGCTGATGAAGGATCTCTGCCAAGTGCTGTGTACTACTGTAGAAGAGAATCAATAACTGTGTTACAGTGCAAAGTCTGATACTGGGTTTAAACAGCTGACAGTCAACTTAATGCCACCACACAGGTTGTATGCTGAATCTAAGACTCATTTGCCTTTGTCAACTTCATTGTTGTATGGTGACTGCAGAAGAGGGGTGTACTGGGCAACTGGGAAACTTGCTATTTCACAGTGCCACGGTGGTGTTTGCCGTTCCCCTTTCTGCTAGCTCTCTCTGTTTGGCAGCTGTCAGCAAATGCATATTCTTTTATAAGCAAACTTACAGAAGGAAAACTTGTCCTAGAAAACAGTCTGGAATCTCAATGATTGTTCTTTAACACTACTTTAAGAGTCTCTGGTTTTTTTGCACCGTTTTCATGTATATGACAGGCTTCCCACTAATCTTGGGGTTTTTTTTTAATGTGAAGTTCTACTTTGAATAAATATTACTATATTTTGGTGAGGACTATTGAAACCATGTTTCTAAATCCACTTCCGCGGACCATATGCCACACTTCCACTGCAACCCCCACACTTGTGCAGGTAGCTACCAGTTGTCTAAACCAGAATCACATTTGTTTTGCACATCAGTAGAAAAGTGGGCTTTCCCCCCTGCCCACCCTCAGCCTCTACCCCTATTGAATACACCCCTTAAGACTAGAACAATTGCCTTGTTTACTTGCCTATTTTTTTCTTACCCATAAATTTCTGCGTTTATTAGTAAAAACTGCTTATCAGTTGTTCTTACTTTGTTAGGTTCTGTTAAAACAAAATTTTTTCCTTTACTCTCGTTTCAGTCCCTGCATGCTGCTCAGCTCGCTACAATCTAGCTCTACTGGCCTTTTTTGGGTTCTTCCTCCTGTATGCCTTACGTGTGAACCTAAGCGTTGCTTTGGTGGATATGGTAGAACCTAACATAAGCTTAGCAAAGAATACAACTTCCAATGTGTGTCCAGAGCATTCCTCCACCATAAACGTTCCTCGCAACACAACGGTGAGGTCTCAAACATGTTGTCCTGTAATACGGCATGTAAAAGTGTTTTTAACAGAAGTTTGTGATTGATGACTCATGGTTAGGTGGCAAGAGAACAGGCTGCTTTTTACCAGATGGCCTTTTCAGTGGTTCTTTTAAAGCTATTCTGAAAAATAATAGCCTTAAATGACTAGCTAATTTAGAAGTGCTGTGCTCAAGGTCAGTTTTTTTATGTATATCCATTCTGTGCTCTTCCTTACAAATTGGCTAATCTGACCTCATAGATCTACTATGACTCACTGTTTTATATGCCAGTAATCAATTGTTACTGTTACATCTGCGTCAGAGCTCACATCAGTATCCATATTTGCCTGTTCTTTGTACAGTTTCAATGGCATGAAATTTCATTACAAAATATTTTTCTCCTCACTTCTTTGATCTCTTTCCCAGATCATGATTCTTGTCTTTATATCCTTTATCTCTGACTTCCCTTCCAGTAATCCTTAAAATCACATTTCTTAACTGAACTGTTGGATATGAAAAAATGATTTAAAAAACCAAAACAAAACACCAACTTTGTGAATTTGGACTGGCATAGATCTCATCTTATAATTGAAGTTTATTACTGAGCACTCTTGCTGTCTTCCTGCCTTCATTTTGTTTGCTTCTTTAGAGGTCATTTATTATTTATCACGAGCAAATTATAACTGTGAACTTTATGGGAGGAAGATTCTATCTCATCACTTCTGTGAAATGTATGCTGCTCATTTAGATGATTATAAATTGGGCTTTTGGAAGTGATCCTAAATTTCAAAATCACTTTATTGGGCAACAGCTCATGTCTTCTTGCTGACTTCCTTTATAGCTTCAGGCTCTTTATCTCGATCATCTTTGCTTTTATTATTTTGTCTGCTAAACTCATCTTCCCTCTGTTGTACTTATCCCATTCTTCCACCTACCCTTGTGAGTCCTGTCCTTGGTTGCTCTCTCTTTATATTAAATTTAAGCATCTGCATCTCCATGTTTGCTTTTCTGTCAATAAATTTTCAGCAGGAGAAGCCATTTTCTAGAGCACGATGATGTCCACACTGTGATACAGAAGTGGGATTCACACTCATGCAGACTACGTAGTCTGTACCTTTGTCACCTAACCCAAATTGCTTAGACCCCAGATATGTCTGGACAGGCTGTAAACTCCCTGAATTAGCTTTCAACACAAGTTTGATTGCAGTATAGATGTGTATAGAGGAAGGAGACCATGAAAGATTTGTAATTTAGGTGTAAAGGACTAAGTGATGGATCAAAGTTACATAAAATATGGTCAGAGAAACTGCTATTTTGAACTTACTGTATTTTGGTTTGTTTGGTTTTTTTTTTCCTCCTCTTTTTAGGGGGAAAAGTATTCTTGGGATGCTGATACTCAGGGATGGATCCTTGGTTCTTTTTTCTATGGCTATATCATTACTCAGATTCCAGGAGGATATATCGCAAGCAAAATCGGAGGGAAGTTATTGCTGGGGTTTGGCGTCTTTGGTACCTCTGTATTCACCTTGCTTACTCCCTTAGCTGCAAATTTGGGAGTTGGCTACCTCATAGCTGTCAGAGCCTTGGAAGGACTGGGAGAGGTAATGCTTTTTCCCTGTGTAACTTGAAAATGTATCTGAATAATTTATTAATAAATTGTAGTGATTGGACCCTGTGGGTATCAGTATGCTGGAGTAGTATATGGATTGTTTCATTCTGAGTAGCTTAGTTTTAATTTTTTTTAATAATTAAAAAGTTAGCCCTGTATTTTAGCCTAAGCTTTTCGAATAAGAAAAAGGTTTTATTTCTAAAGACACTTGAGACAAAGCTAAAGTTATCCCTTCTCATTTGTTAGAAACAAGGAGCTCGGAACAGTATTGTTTGTATTCTTGCAGCTTTTCCAGTATATACAGAAACAAAGGCAGGAGAAATTAATTCTGCCTCCTTACTCTCGTGCCTTGTACAGTTTTTAAAGTAGTTTCTTGCTAAACAAGAACCCTAACTACTGCTTTTTAATGAAATATGCTTTGAAACATGCAAAATTAAAGGGAGGTCTGAAATTGTTGCATTTCAACAGAACGAAATGTTGTTTTCTAGGGTGTTACCTTCCCAGCTATGCATTCAATGTGGTCTTCTTGGGCTCCTCCGCTGGAACGCAGCAAGCTCCTTAGTATTTCATATGCAGGTGAGAAATTCCCACGCTGATAATGGGATTATACATTTTTACTGCAGTAACAGGGAGGATTGACTTAAATCAAAGGGATTTATATTCTAAATTTTAATCAGCATTTAATCTGGAAAGAGTAACATTGAATTAAATCTTGCTTTGCATTCATTATCTTCATTTATTCATGGCTTTTGTAACCCTGAGAAAAGGTATTGATCTGCAACTAAGTATAAACTTCAGTCTAACTTTGGTATATGGTGGTGCAAAGAGTTACTGTGAAGCTGATTAATAGAAGATACTGTGAGTAAAGGAGATCTAGTATTAGGAACAAAAAGGCTGGGGCAGAATCACAGGATAGAGATGTTTGGTTGGTTGGTTTTGGTTGTTTTTTTTTTTTTTTTTTAAAGTGTTTTATGAGGAACTCAAAAGAAGAAAATGTCCAAGGTATTGCTGCAAGAGCTCCTTATCAGACTCCAATACTCCCTGACCAGATTCTCTTAGATATTCTATGTGTGGAAGGTGTGATGTTTGATATCAAATTTACTTGTTTGAAGATATTTGATTTTACACAAGATTTTTGATTTAGCAGAGTGATACAAAATATACTGAATGCACAGTTCAAATGTTAAGTTAACACTTAGCAAAATATAGCAATTGCAGTACACATTTACATTACTGGTCACTAATATGCTCACCGTCATGACGCTGGGAATCCCCAGTTGCCAGGAAGGAATATGTGGGTTGAAGGCAGTGCAAGTCTGTTGTTCTCTTAGAAATTCTGTTGTTAGTTGTTTAGTTTTTATACTTTATGTTGGGCTGAGCCACGTGTTCACTCCCCTGGTGCTGGTCTGGCTAACTCAGGGAGGCAGTCACACTTTTAATGAACTTGGAGAGAAACATTTACACCACCATCTGATCCACTCAACTGACTTAGCTGTTTATCTAAAACAAAGGCCACCCTCTGGTCCCCTTTGTGTTGAGATAAAGTCAGCTTTCTTTGCAAGAGCTGTGGTCAGTCACACCCTGTATTATTCCCTGATCTTCATTGACACATTGCTTTTGCTCATCTCCACTGAGCCTTCATCTGTTTTAGGGGTTTACTGGTCAGTCACATTGCTAAATGCAGTATTAGTGGGGCAGGTGAAAAATGTAGCTTTCTAAATTTACTAGTCAAAATTGATATTATTTCTTTGAGGATGACAAATTTTGAATTCACTTAATGAAGTAATGGTTTGGTTTACTCACTCTTGTTAATATTAATTCTGTTACAGCTTTCTTATTTGACCTGGGCATCATCGAGAGGACAGGGCTGTACTATGTAAACTGTGGCTACAGTTTCTCAAGCAGCTAAGCCAGTCTAGTGGCTCGCTTGTGCCAAGAGGAATGAAGCCTTAATCCTTTCTTCCTCACATTTCCTCACTTCCCTCTTAGCCAAGTGTCTCATTCCTTCCTTTGTGCTATTTCAGGCACTCATCAGACCCTTCCATGAGCCGCTTTAACACACCCAATGCAGCAGAAAGCTTTCCTCTCTTTTTTTAAAATCTGTTATCTGCCTTATTAGTGAATTAAATCTGCTTTAAAAGAATTCTTCATGCGGGAGCCAGCATACAAGTTAAGCAGAGAACACAGGGTTGGGACTGACATCTACTGCATTTAGCAGTTGGGGGCTTTTAAACTGTCCTTTTGTGTCTCCTGAAAGTATATGCTGCTGTACTAGTGAGAAGAGGCTGTGGCCTTGAACAGCCAATTGTTAGCAGTCGTGGATGGATAAGGCATCTTGCGTAAACTTAGCAGAGTGTTTCCTTTTCCCCCCATTTTCATGGCTGGCAGTCATGTGGTCTGTGGTTTATTTAATCATGATCATGTTGATTTTCTAAGAGAACATATGATTGAGGTTATATGTAGTTGTTATTCTGATTTATATTTTGCATGGTGTATGTGGTTTTGTTGTTCGTGGTTGAAACTTTCTGCCTCAAATAAAAATTATTGTTTCCATGAAGGTGGAATCTAAGCAGCCAGCATATCAACATGATCTAATGTTTTCTGAGTTGAGACTGGGTTTGGAGAAGTGATTGTATAACTAACATTAAGAGACAAGGTCTACTATTTATCACCAGTAGAGTTCCAAAGTATGTAAATAATATGGGTTGGGCTTCTAGTTTAGATTTGGGGTGTGTGTGTATGTGTGGAACCTGCCATCCTTGCAAAATGTATATTGAATTATAAACTCAGGAATAGTTCTTTTCTGCTCTTTTGGCTTGTATCTGAACTGGAATGTGCTCATCTTTCCCTTCTTCCTTACCTGATCCTACACCCTGTCGAATTCGGGGACCGTGGGATTTGAACCTGCTGGTTATATGAATGCCTTCTGGCTCTTGTTTCTAGCATTCCTGTTTCTGTGGAGCTAGTAAGAGTTACGAGAAATGCAAACTGATTATATCAAGTCAGAATATTATCTTGCCCTCAAGTCTTTAATTATACTGTGATGAGCTCTCTCTTGTTTTGCAGCAATGGCAGTTGTCTTATTTGCATTGTTTTGGATGTACTAGAGCCATCACTTTATTGGAGATGAATGTGCCAAGAATGCCTGTCTTGGATAGCTTTTTGCTCGTAATTTTTGATGCTTAGGGCTTTGTGGCTCTGTTTACTTCAAGCTGCTGAAGCAGCTTATTGTGTCTGTGTTTCTTTAAGGGGGAATGACAGCCCTCTAGTGGTGGTGACAAATCTTTTCTGCATGATTTATTACAGAAAAAATAAAATAACTGTGAAATGCCACTAAGTTTAAAGGGTCTATGGGAGATCTAATTATTGTTTTACCACTTTGTTTTTGTTTCTTCCGGTAGGTGCGCAGCTGGGAACTGTTGTCTCTCTGCCACTCTCTGGTTTAATTTGCTATTATATGAACTGGGTTTACGTGTTTTACATATTTGGTAAGTTTTTTTATATTATTAGAAGTGCAATCCATATTCTTTTTGAAAAGCATGGTATATTATAAAACTTATTTTGAGTTTTAAAAATGTGTTTGATGTGTAGGGTTGCTATTTTATTCCTCCTTGGAAATCAGAGATATTTAAAGCTAAGTAGATTCCTGTGTGTGGCTATGTAAGCCTTGCTTTCAGTGAGCAAAGCTGTCTCAGAGTTGGACAAAAGCTGGTACAAGTCCAATGCTCTTAACTCTCCTGCCACTTGGAATCAACAGGCTGAAATTTCTTATCTGAAGTGTGAAATTGAGTTAATAACTTTAATCCCAGGAACAAACTTCTACTCTGAATGAAAGAACATGTGAAAAGTTACTGCTTTAAATGGAAACTGTGTGGAAAATCTCTCTAGCAGTCACAGGAACCCTGAAGGAATGCCCAAAATGCAAGGCATAGCATGTTTACTGTGAGTTATCTTCTAGAAGCTCAAACACAGAAAATATTTTCTAACAGTATGTCATAGATCTAACTGATGCTTTTTATAGGCCTATTTACATGTCTGAGCTGTTTCGTATTCTGCATGGGGAAGGGAGAATTGGAATAAAAGATAAGAGTTATGCTTTTCTCAGCAAAACCACCTCCAATGTTTGTATAAACAAAAAGGGTTCAAAACAAAGAATTGGACAAAGTGAAATAAGTTACAGTGTTATAGTTATATAAAAGTACAGTTGATTTGCACTGACTATTGAGAAGTTCCCTTTTTCAAATGATAGTTCTGGGGTTTGGCTTAAAAAAGAAAAGGAGGATTGGTACATCAGTTAGGCTGTATGTAGGGCTATTCTGTGTATGTGCAGAAAGTATTTTTTGTGATTAAACTTAATGTGAGTTTTTATTTCCTCTGGGTAAGCCATGTCCTTTGTGGCTGTTCCATGTGACTGATAAAAATACAATATGTATGTGTATGCAACTTTCTTGCTGTATGAGGCAATTCCAAGTGGAATTAAAAAAAAACAAAAAAACAAACCCACAAAAAAACACTTTCCTGCTTAGTCCTCTTTATTGTTTATTACCTCTAAATGTGCATTTTTAAGCCACTTCAGGGAACTACTGTTGGTAAGTAGATAGAAAAATAATGTTCATTAAAATTATATTAGAGTATTTGGAAAAAAACTTCTAACTAAATCATCTGAGAGTGTTATTCACTTAATATGATTGCTTATGTTTTTATTTCTATATCTTCACCCATCTTTTCTCAATGATAGGTGCACTTGGCGTATTATGGTTCTTCTTCTGGATGTGGTTGGTTAGTGATACACCAGAAACTCACAGGAGCATTTCACATGCTGAAAGAGAATATATACTGTCTTCTCTAAAAGATCAGGTACAGCACTTTAATAAAGTCATACTTACTTAAGTAAGAACATAAACCACAAATATTGTCGTTAGCATCATGCTCTGTTGATGTCTAGAAAAACATCCTTAATCTAAGATAGAGGCAGAATTAAAAATATAATGCAGTTGTATAAGTGAGAAACAATCAGTAATCAAACAAAGCATTTATAATAATGCCTTTTGTCACAGATGTTATTGCGGTGCTTTTTAAATAAAAAGCTCAAGTCTATCACTTCTCTTTAAACTAGATCCAGACCTGTATAATGTCTTTAAGCTTTGCAATACAACATTTTACAACTTTTTTTTCAATGTGTCTTCTAGAGTAAGAAAGAGATTACTGTTTGCGGAGAAAACATTTTGAAAATGCTAATGAGACAGTTCCTAAAGTGTGCATAAGAGTTTATTCCTGTGACTGGGGATATGTGTTTGTAACCTGTGAAGCTGGCTGAGGGACCAAAGTTAGTATCTAGGATTGAGTAGGAAAGATTCAGCTGAACAAACATGTGATGGGTGACTTTAAATATTTAATCATTTATAGTAAAAGCAGGAGGCAACACATCTCAACAAGGGAAGGCATACTTTTTGAAATTTTGATTACAAAATGTAATAGTAATTGGTTTACTTTGCAATAGTAAACAACAGAGCAGTAACATGCATTAGTATTCCTTCAGTGAGAACTGAACACAGTAATTCATTCATTGCTGATGACTTGCATGTATCGACTGAGACTCATTTTGTGCCCATCAGAATGAATGATCAGCATAGATTCGGGTAGGATCAAAACATTTTATTTAGTAAATGTTCATATCAATGTCCTGATCACTCTTTCTCTTCCTTTTTTCTCTGCCTCATGCTTGCTAGCTTTCTACACAGAAATCTGTTCCCTGGAGACCTATACTGGAGTCCCTTCCACTCTGGGCTATCGTTGTGGCTCACTTCTCTTATAACTGGACTTTCTATACGCTTCTTACGCTCTTGCCCACATACATGAAGGAGATCCTGCGGTTTGATGCACAGGAGGTGAGATAAATAAAAATATAGTCACTTTCTTCTGAACTAAAGAAATGAAATAACAGAGATCTTCCCTGCTGTTTAGAGTAGAGGAATCTGCTTAAGAACCTTGGAATGTAATGATTGGACAAATGGCATTTCTGAAAGTATTTTAAGGGGGGTGGGGAGCTTCAGTCTACTTGGATCCCTTTCCGAATTGTCAATTTTTTTTGCTTTCCTCAATGAGCAGCAGAGGTAAAATACCTTTTTTTAGCAAGGTAAGTAGGATGAAACAAAACCATAGACTTGAAAAGCACTATATCTGGACCTTAAGGAAATTTTTAAAAATTTAATTATTTATCAGGGAAAAATTAGGGGGGGTGGGGGAGGTGGAACATTCTTATTGATAGGAATTACTTGACTGTACTGATCTTTCTTTAATGAGAAGGTTCTGTTGATAGCATAGTTTACCTGGAGAAGCTGGTACAGCCCAAGTAAAAAGGTGCTCAGAAATTTCAAGAAGTTTGGCATAGCCTTTTCCTGATTTAACATATGAGACTGGTTTAGAGCAAACTGAAGATGTATGCCATGCAAGAAAAAGGTGATGCTAGAAATCTTGGGAGGACAAGATGTGGAATCTCAGTGTTAGCAGAGAAGGTTGCAGCAGGGCAAGCTGCAAAATGGCTGGGAAAAATAGCTGAAGTTGCTGGTTGGGTTTCTTATTATGCGTCTTGAGGGAATACCTACGTAAACATCTATGAAAGTCATTTGCTACCACAGCCCTCAATTGCATGTGTTTTGTAAAACACTGTTGCATTAAAGACTAACAGGTTCTGCTGTGAAGTGGTTTCTTATGTCTCTGAGTTATGTTTCTTCTTTTTAGAGTGCTCAGAGTACTGACTGTTGTGAACATTTAAAAAAAGAACAACCAACAAGCCTGCAAAGTAGTTTTGGACTAACTTTGTTGCCAGGCATTTAGATGGAAATTGCATTACTGTTTAAAATATTATACAGTTGCTACTGTATAGTCTACCAGTTTCCATCCTATATTAAAGGGATTGGTTAAAAATAATGCTGTGTCTTTGAACAGTGCTTCAAAAGAAGTTGTTTTTTTATTACTGAGACTATCTTCTATTTTTAAAAATTTTACTTACTGCTTTTGAAGGCCGAGCATTGAAACCCAACAGGCAGCATGTTTGAGTGCTGATAGAGTGGATTTCGGGTGGGGATGTGTTTCCAGTCTCATTTCAAATTAAATTTCCTAGGGAAGCTTTCACTTCTTTGACAAATATACATTTTATAATAGTGTATAAACATTAGAGTATTTCTATCCAATAGCTATCCAAATACCTCTTTTTCATCACAGATTAAGTCAAATTATAGCTCTGTTATCAGTAATTACCCATAATTGTATGGAAAGGCTGTGAACTTACGCAGTTTAGTAGTACCTTTTGCTTCCCCTCATCAGAAAAACGTGCAGAATCAGGCAGAAGTCTCTAAACAGCTTATGTTTAAAGTAATGGGAATTAACAAGTTACTTCAGTGTAAGTAATGTCAGGTCCTGAATAATATCTTTGTTTTGGGATCATAGGATGTCCAGCCTGGATCTGATGAAGGTCCTAGTTCTGTATCTTGTCTCTGATTACAGCCAGCATCAGATGTTTCAGCAGATAGATACGGGATAATGTAATGTTGAAGAGTTATAGTAGTACAAAACCCTGAGATTCCATGTTTCTTTCAAAATTCTGAATAATACTTACATCTTCCACTTACTTTAGTAACTCACACAATAGTCTGTCCTACTTGAAATTGGTGTTTCTGGAAACTTGCATGATCAGGTTAATGTCCACAAGATACCTTCATGTATAGTTTTCTTTTTCCTGAACCCATTTTCTGATTTAAATCTTTAAGTTTTTGGTCTGGCTGCATTGATAGTTATGGATTAAGTCTTGCAATGGAGAGTTTATACATTGGTAACTTTAAAATACTTTGCTTTTTCTATGCCTAGGTTTCTTTCTTATGGTAATACCAACAATAGTTATGTGGACGGATTGTTTTGATGCCTCTGGTTCAGTCTCTGTTAATGCTCTAGCACAAGTGATTTTTTCAGCATACTGAATTGTCATTTCAGTGTTTTAACTGTTGGGTTTTTTTAATCTCCTTAACAGAACGGTTTTTTGTCTGCCCTACCTTATTTTGGCTGCTGGTTATGTATAATCCTGTCTGGGCAAATTGCTGATTATTTACGGGAAAAACAGAACTTGTCCACTGTTTGTGTTCGCAAATGTTTTACCCTAATAGGTAGGTACAAGTATCATCTCTGTTTGGAACATACCATAATATCCATCTGGGAAAAATGAAAGGTTTGGGAGAGTCGTGTGACATTCTGCTGTGAGATTAGGCAGGATTGTGCATGGCTTGAGAGGAGCAGCTGTATTTGTACATTAATTTGTGAAGAGTCAATCCTATCTTTTTCCCTAAAATAGTATGCCCATTGAGTAAGAGACTGATAAGAGATTGCTGCAAGCTTTGTTTAGGTCAAGATACATAATTCTTATAAGCAAACTGATTAAATAACTAGTCAGGCAGATTCACCATTAAAGTGGAGATAATAGCTTGGCAGAATGATACCTTGTGAGTGGCTTTCTTACATTGGGACGGGATATTGTTCTGCATGAGCCTATTCCCAGCCCTGCGTTGTTCAGTGTTTTGTTTATTTAAGTAACTGAATAGGAATACACTTGCAAAATTTACAGTTGCTACCAGGGTAGGAAGACCAAATAGAATCCAAAATGCTCTTGACTAGTTGGGAGGTGATCTGAAATCAGCAAGAGATCAACAAGAGCAGGTTTTTAATGAATACAGGTAAAGGCTGTATTAAGGAAGGAGAATTTGATTGTTGATTAAAAGAGGGGGCAGGGGAAAGAAGGGGGAAAAAAAAAGGTTAGGCACAGAATCCACAGAAGTTGCAGCCTGCTTGATGTATGCCCATCCTTGCTGCCTTCTCAGTTCTGCTGATTCAATTGCTTTCTTTAAACCAGCTCTTATAATAGACTCTCAAGCATTTTTTTATTTTAAGCCTACACCATTTTGGTGATCTAGTTGACTGCAGGGCCTCACACCCAAGTATGTACAACTGAGGGGGAAACATGCTGTTGTCTTAGGAGAAGCAGGACTGTTAGGTCGGCTTCATCAACAAAAAAGAATGTACTTGGAGCTGTTTACAGACATCATGATGGGGTCATGTAAATGGGCTCTGGTACTGGGAAATGGGTACCAAAGTTGACTGCAGACAGGAAGCAGCATGCACTGGCTCATGATGTCTTGCTAAGCTGTTTCCAGGACCTGATGTAGCATCTCTAAAGCTAGCCTGGGTTCTCTAAATGGTACAGCAGGCTCCAGTATAGATACACCAGTCATTCAGGTCTTGTAAATGTGAAATAAAACTCATTCTAGAAGGTGCCTGCAGGAGAAATAGGCATATATATATATGTATATATACACACACACACGTATGTATGTATTTGTACGAACCCTTCCAACTGTACTTTACTATGATCTGCAGAAGTCAGTGTTTGTTCCTGAAACCTGGAGAGTTACATGGGGATAATTTCTTTGCAGTGCACTGTTTACCTACCAGTGTCAGTGTGGCTTCTATTATTTTTATAACAATAAATAAAATTAATTTTTGAAGTCACTTTTAGTATCTGTTGATTTTCGTTAAGTTTTTTTATCTAGTTGAAGTTTGTTCTTTGAAGCTAGAGTGGGATTTTTCTGGTCTGGTTACTGTTTCCAGCACAGGTTTGCAACCCATCTGTTCTTCCTTACAGGCCCACTGTAATGCACGTAGTGCAGTGCTGGATTCTGTACACTAGGGGGTGGTGGAAGCTGTATGGAAAATCTATACTCAGCACAGGGCCTCTTAATGTTCCTTACGTTAAAAGTCCATTGATTCTAAGATTTTTTTGTCTTAAAGGAATGATTGGACCTGCAGTGTTCTTAGTAGCAGCTGGATTCATAGGCTGCAATTATGCACTGGCTGTTGCATTTGTGACCATATCAACAACACTAGGAGGATTTTGTACATCTGGCTACAGCATCAACCATCTGGACATAGCACCTTCGTAAGTATTGCTGAAGCTATTGTTAGTGCACATGATACATTTATGACCGCTTTGGTTTTTTTGTATTGCTGGGGTGCCTGAGAGATTTAGCTATGGATCATGTGCTGTACAGACCTGGAATGCAAACGCTGACAGTGACTCAGGTTTACAGTTTTAAGCATTGTATTTGCAAAAAGTTCAAGTTTTGCAGATTATACAAACAACAGTTTAGAATAATTCCATTTTTGATCCTGCAGTAATAAATAATCTAATTCCTGTGATTATATTTACTAGGTTTTTGTCCTAATTGATTCATGGTCAATTCATGATGCAGTCTGGGGTATTGTGGGGCCATTATACAACTTCTGTTTCAAGCTTAGCTTTGCAGAACTACAACAGTTAGTTTCCTAAAAATGTAAAACATTGGCTTGGAGTTGGAGTTATTTATTTTATGTCTATGTCTCTGTGTTTAAAAATACAAAACATAAGCATTGATGTCCAAAGACATTACTACTGTAAGTTTCTTAATGGCAGGACTTGGATATCTGTGCAGTTTTGATTTGCCTCCTTTTCTTTGTGCATCACAAATTAGTCTTTGTGTCATTGTTGTAAAATTCCCCTGCACAGGACCTTTTCTTCGCTCAGTGCACAGGGTAGATCCTGCTCTAGAAATGGCTGAGTGTTGTATAGAGAGGGAGACTGGCATTCTTTCCTAAACCCTCTACCTCATAGCTGTAGTAGCTGCAGAGAACATAATGGCTAAGGCAGGGCATTACAGGAGAAAAGAAGGGTCATGTTTAAGGTAGCTGAACATTGCTCTTGGCAATTCAGTCCTTTCAGTGCTCTGTCACAGAGTTTGCATGTGGTAAGTCAGTTGGATCAGACTCTAGTGTGACCATCTGTGAGGACCATGTTCATACCTTCTGGCTTGAGGAATCTGGACTTCTAAGAGTTCTGTAGTTATGAAGAGTGATGGGAACTTCTTGAGGCTGGTTCAGACTGCCATAATATGTAAAGAGAGTCTGCAGCAGCTGGAGTCCAAACTTAAAACATCTCAGCTGAGAAGCTAATGTTGGATCCAGTGAGATTAATTGAGGCCTAGCCGATTTATTGCTTGTTTTCGTATGCCTCTTCGAACTATTAAGTTCTGCTTTGCAAAAATGGTATTACTCAGAGTGCAGACAGAAGTCAGTGGAACTGTGCTTTGAATAAATGAACAATGCTGTTAAATACTCTTAAAATGAGATCCTGAGGATCTCAAATCTAGCATCCAGTAGGCACATACATTCTTGGCCTATGTTTTCATTTCACATTGTCATCTCCATCTCTCAAGAGTGTTGTGAAAATAAACTAGTATCATGAACAGTTCTGCTGGAAAGTGTATGGAATGATTAAAATTCTACTTGCAACAGCTGAATAGTAGAGAGAAGGTAAGGCTTGGGTCCATGCATTGAGCAAGTGAAGTGAAACAAAATATTAAATGGTGCTCATTAAGTGAGTACAGTTCATCCTGTCCACTGAGTGCAACAGAGCTGTCACAGGAAGAAGGAAATCACACAACTGCAGCGTGTGCCTCCATGAGGCATATGGAAAAGGAACTTCTGTACGCAGGTGATGGCTGAGGTTTCCAGAGCTAGGATGTTGTGTGTGTTGAGAGATAATTCACTTTGCATTTCTAATGTGTTTATTTCAAGGGTGAATTTCTATATGACAGTATACAGAGTATTTTAGGTGTTGAAAAAAATCATGTGGCATGACGCTGATACATGTTAGCAGGCTTAATTAGAGTCACCATGTGAACTGCTGCTGATCCCTCTGACCAAATCCCACTCTATTCTTCCTACCATCAACAAAGTCCTGCTTTTATTCCCACTGTGTTTAAACCATACAAGTTTCTCTAGCCCTTCTTTCCTATCAGGCTGAAGGGAGCATACTGATTATGAGTGCAGGAGGGGCAGGTGCCTTGCTGATAGTTCAGGAACTTTGGCCCGGCATTGCCCCTCAAGACAAATGGCTGTATGTACAGGAAAACTTCCCTGGATGGGAACATGGTCAGGGTGGATGCTGTTTTACTGATATCAGCCATTCTCTAAATGGAGACAGAGAAGGAAAAGGGCATGTCCTTGTAACAAAGGTCTTAAAAAAATAATTTCTTCAAATACAGAAACATCTAAGATGAGAGGGAAAAGAAGCCTTTTTTCCCCCCTTTTTGTGACTGTCTGAACTTCGTTGGATGAAATGGCCAAGGCAGACAATTGTGGAAATCTGAAAATGGGGTCTGCATAAAACTGTGAAGGAAACCTCTGTTAAGAGTTTACCCAGAGCTCAATTTTTTTTTTAATTTACTGAAAGATATTAGAATAACCAGAAGTGATTCAAAGCAGTTTCAAAATGCACTTACATGCCCATTTTAATTGGTTAAAAGTATGCCGACTAGAATAGCAAAGCGTCCCTTGTTGCTACTAAAACTTGCATTATACCAAAGAAATAATTATTATATTCACAGGAAAAAGTGAATGAAAATACTGATACTGAGAGAAAAACAATATTTGCTATGTGGTTTTGGTTTCTAACATGTATTTATTATGCCATCAGTGTATTGAATTGGGGGGGGTTGGGGACGGGAGGGAGACAAGATTGTTCTTGTGGGGAAAATGTGTTCTATTCTAGCTCTTTAAATCTACTTCAATATGTTGCCATGATTGCAATTTTTAGTATTGCTGTTACCATGAGCCCTCGTAATATTCCTATGGCTCTGTTATACACTAAACACTTCACATACCTTTTTTTTTTTTCTCTTGATTTTACTACTTAACTGCTCTGCAAGTTGATTTCTATTTGGTTATCCCCACTATGCCATAAGAACCTGACCAACAGCTTACTATTAGTCTTGCTCTACAGACACATCACTTTTTGCTTTCCCGTTTCATGTGGGAGTCTCCGCTGTGCTGAGGGAGTGGCATAGCAGTTATCTGCATCAAACAGCGAGCGTTATCAAGAATGCAACCTATGTCAGAAACACTGGGCATAACCAGAGGCATTTAGCCGGCAATTGATTGCCAAAGATCTTTGGTGACCAGGGAGACTATTAAACTATGTTTTGTTTTGAAAGTGTGTGTTAGCAGTATTGTAGTGCTTAAACATTTTGAAGACAAAATGCGTTTGTTTCTACTTAAAGGCTTTAAATGGAGTTTTGCTATGTGTGCTTATCTGCCTAAGGGAAACTTTTACACTTTCACATTCAGCTTCATAAAAGCTTATTAATTCTTAAACACTTTCTGAGATAAGAAGACTACATGCTATATTTGTAAGAAATAAGGATTGTTTTAATTAAGGCATTGGAGCTCAGTCTAGAATATATTGCCATGCTTTAAGCTGACGTATTGACTTTCAAGAAAAAATCAACTAGTAGCCTAGATAATTGATTCTCTTTCTCAAGAAGAAACACGTTTCTTGAATATTGTTGGACTGGATACACATATCACAACCTTTTGTAACAATGCTGTATGGTTGAATTCTCCTGTTTCAGTAAATAAAATGTCAAAGCTATGCATCTCTCTTTAGAGATTAAATTATATTTCTGCTATGTTAAAATTGGTGAGGACATAATTTCACTCTGCTAAACAGCCTAAAATGATCACTGGGAGATAACTCTTTTCTCCTGTGGTAAACTGTGACTATTAGTATTTTGCATAATTCTTCAGCCAGCAAATCCACCTTGAAAATCTGGACTGTGGGGATCCGTGCTCTGGTGGTTGGAAGGTTGAGCTGTGCTGTAGAATGTCTAGCTCTTTTTTCTTTTCAGTGTCTCTCACAAGTCTGCACTTGTGGTATGATCTTTTGGTATTGCAACACTCCTATGAGAGAGATCTTTAATTGCCTAGAGATGAGGTGCTGAGACTCAGATATTAAGCAAGTTACTGGCTTTTCCCAGCAAGTTTTTATGGCCATCTGTGCACATGCATGCACCTGTGTGTGATAGAGCAACACGTTCATGGAGCAGGAAGCCTCAGAATGGAGCTGCAGGAATGGCAACCAGCAGAACTGGTTAAGTCAGATCCATTTCCCATTGGCTTTGACCTTGAAGGGAAGGACTGCCGCAGTGCTCTGAACTCAGGTCTTTGGAACATACGCTCTATAGTGTAAGCGGGGCTATCTGTCCGAACTGGTGATATTGCCTTCTTGGCAGGCACTTTTTAGTAATGATGCCTGAACCAACTCTTACTGTTGCCAAACAGCACTCTGTCGTACTCCTTGTTGTCTTTCCACTTCAAGGCATGCAGTGTTTCTTTTCTAACTTCTCCGATGGATCCATTCCAGACAGTTTGGTTGTGACTTCGCAAAGGGGATGTGGGTTTCGATTATGGATCCCTGAGCAAAGCCATGAGTAATTTATGTTACCTAAACTAATCTCTGGAAAATAGAGACATATAGAATCATTTAGGTTGGAAAGAACCTTTAAGAACATCAAGTCCAACTGTTAACCGAACACTGCCAAGTCCACCACTACACCATGTCCCTAAAAATGTATGTACAAACTTGTCAGTGAGTTGTTACTAGAATGAAAACAAGCCATTCTCACTGGAATATTTCTGTTTTAATTTGTCTGTGTGATCAAGATGAGGCCTATGTGATCAGGTTAGGCAAAATTGTCTCCATGACTGATAAGCAGGATAAGTTAATAAGCAGCGTGAACAATTGCTCTTGCAGGTATGCTGGAATTCTCCTTGGGATCACAAATTCTTTTGCTACTATCCCAGGAATGGTGGGGCCAGTTATTGCAAAGAACCTCACTCATAATGTAAGTCTGCTTACCATTTTTTTCAGTTGTTATATTTTTATCTCCATTGAATGGAAATTTTGTCTTCTCAAGTCTGCAGTCATTAAATGAAATCTGGGTTATGCAAGTAAGTTGCACTGTTCCGTTGCTGTGAGTGACTTAATTCCTAGCCTTTATTCTTCGGATTCTGATCAGGAAAATAGAGGTAAAATCAAAGGCCTGTGTAGGACTTTAAAATTTTAGTGACTCACCCCTTATGTTCTCTAGGAATAAAATGAAAGTGTTTTTATCACAGTAAAACTCTGCTAAAATGCCAACTAAATGAGACAGTTGTGGTATTATTTTAGCAAATTAATACAAGTTCTTATTTGTTTTTTTTTTAAATCAGTCTCATGTGAGGTGTTGAGTTATAAGGTCAGCATTTGTCAGATGAGTGAGAAACTAGATTGAAATGTGTGGGTTTTATAATGCATCCCTCTGTATGTATGTTACCGGATTAGGACATTGTAAGCTGTGCTAGTTTCACAAGACACCTAACTTGAACAGTGTTAGATTTGTCTTCCAAGATGGTTTAGTCAAAGGGTGATTTGGAATAGAAGAAGGGAGCAAGGAGTTGTTTGATTTTTGGTTTGTTTTGGAGGGTTTTTTTGAATCAACTATATGAATTATTCTAAAATCTTTTAAGAAAGGAAGATGGGAGGAGTAAGTTTATTGATACAGTTGAATTTTTGGAGTTGGTGATCATTCCAGTGATTTCCTTAAAAATAATATGGAAATATTAATTAATACATAAATCCAAACAAAAGAATTCTTCCAGACATCTTAACAAGTGGGGGTTTTCTTTTTGTTTGGTTTAGGTTTTTTTTTCCCCCCCATACTAATGCACTGTTCTGGTATAATTCTGTTTCTGTAGTAAAACCGTTTACAGGTTTGTTACAGTAGTCATCTGGAAGTAAAAAAAAAAAAAGGAAAAAAGCTTTACGACCAGATATTACTTCTTCATTTGAAAAGACAAGAAGAAGAAAAAACCCAAAACCAAACAAACCCCAGCTCTTTGCTACCCATGTCTTAAGGCCTTTCTTAAGTACCAGAGTTTAGAGGATTCCTCTTGAAATCTGAGTAAAGATAGCTACCTTGTTTGGGCTAAAATGCTTATAATTCTAGAATATCCACATAGTTGTCATTAAGAATAGCTTACTGCGTAGTGCAGAGCACTTCAGCTCTTGGATCACCTGACTTGAAAGCAAGGTAGCGTTCCCCCTTACAGTAACATTCTCTGTGAGTTTGCGTAGCCTTTGTGCAAATGTGAATTTTGATATGAAAGTTCTGCATCTCGGATGATAAACTGATCCAGATAGTCTAATGCAATTCTTATAGGACTATCTGTGTAAGCTGTATTATTAACTGAAGTTGACTATACTGGTGATTTGATCTTTTATGTTTATAATGCTTTTATATTGGTATGAAATCATGCTGAATAGCATTTACATTTAAATAGGCAAGGTATGTAGTGTTGGTTTTAAAATTACTTTTTTCTTGAGTGTGGAGCTGCAAATTGACTGCATTTTTTTTTCCCCCCTTTTGACAGAATACTGTGGGAGAATGGCAGACTGTTTTCTATATTGCTGCTTCTATTAATCTGTTTGGAGCAATTTTCTTTGCATTATTTGCAAGTGGAGAAGTTCAGGACTGGGCAGTCAGTGGATATCACCTGCATAGAAACTGAAGGAGATGTTGAAATACCAAAGCTGTGCTGAATCCCAATGTGCTAGAATTATGTGACCGGAAAAGTGCCTTCCCTACTGATGCCTAGGAGTCTTCAGAGCTTTTCAGTTAAACAATTTTATCTGTATATCTTTTGTACTGAAAATCATTTGACAGCATATGTGTGCTATTTCCTAACAAGAAACTACTTGGATTAAATATAACAGTTTCATGCTAGGACTTGATATCAAATATATGATCAGAGACAACATTTTAAATCGGTGTGCTAGGCTCCAATTCTTTCCAGTTTTTAATTAATATTTTCTGAATTAACTTGTAGGCAGATGTTTGTTGATACTGAAATGAGAGGAAAAAGCAAAGTGATTATGTAGCACTGTAAGGAGGAATGGCATGCAAAGAATTGTACCCAAAAAAGTGTTTTGACTTCCATGATGAGATTGATAGGTTTTTTGCTGTTTAAAAGTCTAGAAGAGCTCTAGTTTTCTACAATCTTTTATAATGCTTTTATTTTGTCAGTGTTTTAATTGATGTCTAAGAAATGCACACATGATTTTATTCTATTTTACGCACAAGTACAAAATATATAAACATTCCCTGTTTCATGAATACAGCTTCACAAGTGATACAGAGCAATGAGGAAGTAAAATGTACCATTGTGACTGACAGAATAAGCCATGTGTTACTGTTCTCTGTGGTGCAGGTTTTTTTACATAGGCCTCATTTTTATTCATCTGTGCAAAGAAGAAGCAGTGCAACTCTGTGGTTTAAGTCTAGGCAGTGTGCAAGAGTGAACTAGAAATAGAGTATCTGCGTGCTTACCTTAAAATAACTTCCAGTCTGGCAGTTCATTTTTTGTTTCCTTAAATCAATGCAGTGGAATTCTTTCCTCTTGCATGTGGATATATTTGTCCACTTGTCCGTGTAAATGCAATAAAATAAGGCCAGTGTAGGGAATAATGAGGAAAATCAGTTCTCTTCTCTAATAGCCTTGTTTGTTAGTCACATAAAAGTAGAGGAAAAAAGAATTAGTGCAATCATAACCTGATGCTGTTAGTCTCCTGTCAACATAGAATTTCACACTCAAGAGCATCCTTTGCACAACATGCAATTAAATGCCACACAGTAGGATTAAATGAAGTCTATGAAAACAGTGGCCTTGTTAAGAACAAATGGCTGAATAATCTTGTAGTCACAAAGCAAAGGAAAATTCCTGTGCCAAAGATGCCTGGATTGGAGCAATTAGGTAAAAAAGAAAAATCACTGGGCTCTGGGTTTTTCATTTACCACCAATCCAAAAGAAAAGCCCAGTACTAAAGCTGCTCCAGTGGAGCCTACCTTCCTTCATTTCTAGGAAATGGCATCTGCCTCTTCTTTTTAGCTTTAAGAGCCATTTTGTTTTGACCTTCCTTGAAGTGTCATGTTCTCTGATGGTAGAACTGTGTTTAAATCTGTGTTTGTGTCTGCAGCATTTCCACAATAAATGGTGTGAAGTTCAGATTAAATTAGTAGCTGTTCAGTGGGACTATGTTAAAGCTATATTGTGTCTTTAGTGTTTCCACAATAAATAGAATGAATACTTACATGTGCATCTGTTGTTGAAAATTACTATCTCCCTGAAGTTAGAACACCATTCTGAAAGTATGCTGAACAAGATCGGTAAGTGGATTAAGGGATGGTTAATATTTTCCTGGAGAATTACCTGCTTCGGAAGTTTCTTGTCTAGCTTTACAGGTGAGTACTATCTTCCACCTGACACTGCATGAAAAGAAAGAATTTCACTTTGTATTTACAGAAATTTGTACTCTTTCAGCAGCCTTAGTTAAAAAGGAGGGAAAAAACAAGTTCCAAAAAATAAAAAAAAGTTTCTGGATACATATTAAACTATGCCTTTGCTTTTCTAGAGATTATGAGCAGGACAACATATGGACAGGGTTGCTATTTCACCTGTTCTGAAATTGGAAACTTCAGCCTCCTGTGCTTTTAGTCTTTTTCCATGAAAACAGTTCAGTTGAGTATCAAAATTAAAAAAATAGATACTTAAGGGAGTAGATACAGTAGATGTGAATGTAGACATTCTCTGTATCACTGAAATGAGCCTGAATTAGATTCAGTTAAAACTGAATCGATTTGGGGCATATCAGCAACTGAGCAGTCTAGAAATTTTTTACCAGTGTACTAGATTTTGTTTTCTCCTCATCTAATGCACCACTAATACTCATTTTGTATACTGTGTAACTTTTAAGTGAGTTTGGAAAGTGGGACTGAAAACGTTGCTATAAATCCTTATATTATTTCTAGACAACATGCTACAATTAACTTAGTAGTACATAAGTATTAGCAATTTTATTTTTAAAAGTATCAAAACACAGCATGAGATTCTTGCTCTTGATTCAGCGAGGCTCTTAACATGTAACAAACAAACAAGAAAAGCCCCCAAAACTTAAGAGTTTTACCTTTCTGCATCATGCTCACAAAAAGGAAAATCTGTAGGAAAAAGCTGTCAAAGTAGTTTCTGCTAATCATGATACTGTTTCTATTTGCATTGCCATGTTCCTATTTGCACAGCTCTCACAATCAGTTTCATCTATTCAAAAATATTTCTCATATTCCATATTTTCAGAAGTAACAAGGGTTTTGAGTACCTCTCGTCTCAGTTCATCTGTGTGACACAGGATCCTGACAAAAATTAGGCAGTTTTTTTGTGGTGACTGTTTTCCTGAAACAATCCTGTAATTGTTATTTTTTGCTGCATTTCCTTAACAGGTATACCAGAGTAAGAAGTTGTGCTCTCTGTTCCGTCAAGAACCCTGTAATTAGGATGTCCACCTGGAATGAGGGAAGTCAGTTCAAAACCAGATTTCACCCATTTCAGAGCAGGAGTTGAACCACTGCTTTGGGACCATGTCTTAGTGTTGCCAGGTATTTTTAAGTGCGTTCTCTTCAACGTCTCCTAACACAGTTCTGCTTAAATATTTTTTTGGAACATTTAGTGCAAAGTTCTACCAACATTAGTAACAGAGGTGCAATAACTCTTTGCAGAATATCCTACAGCACGTGACATGAGTATTGACTTGTGATCAGAACCACGGTCTTCTATAGCCTGGAGAAGTGCCTTCATCATGCTTTTCAAAAGAGGCCACAAAATAATGGGTGTGTTTTTCAATTCACTATTTCTTTGTTCCAAGGGTACCAACTGTCAGTTATGCACCTTAAAGAAGTATGAAGTATTTGACACCCAAAAATATGAGTTAACTTATGTAGGCTTTTTTTTAATGCTAGATTAGTGAAGATTTATATAACTCTTCATAATGTATAGGCACTTGTGCACAGTGCTTCCCCATCTACGTGTTTCTCTGTAACTATTTTAGAGAAGTAATTTTCCTTATTCTGTGTAAGCTCCAAAAATGCTGAATTGAATTTTGCTTCTCAGTAGCATACTTAATAAGATTATACCTTGGCAGAGTTCAGGCCTGAATCAGACACAAAACATGAAAACTCAGGTAGTGGAGTAATTAAAAAGAAGGTTCAGGTACTGATGTGCATTTTCAAGTGAATGCAGATTAACTTTAGAATAATGGTAACTTTGCTCTTATTGCAACACAACCTGTACAAGGTTGCAACATGCTGCAAGAGAGGGCAGCTGGGAGTTGCCTAAGGCGTAGCAATGGAAAGAAAGTGTGGCTTATTAAGCCAAAATTCTGTTTGCCTTCCCCTCCCTCTAAAGGATAGCCATTTGCTTTAGAGTAGAGCTGAGTGAAGAGAGGTAATAGCCTTTCATAAAGTGTTCTTGGAAGGAAATTTCATGAAAGGAATTTCTTAAAATCTTTTTTGTAGTATACAGAAGTTTCCATACAGCTGTTTCAGAATAGGAAATTAGTATATTAATTTTTCTGATCTTTTCCTAAATTAAATTCCATTGTAGATACTTAGTAAGCTTAGCTCAGCCAGACTTGGATATTGTCATGTTTCCTGATGGAAAAGATGGTTCTGTTGATGTTTCTCGGACTACCTCTTCTGCTGAAGCATTCTAGCAGTAAATGACTAATCTTCTATTCCTGAATCATCTTACTAGCTGAGAAGACTTAATAGATGAGGAGCCAGAGGGTTTGTTTGGTTTTGATTGGGGTGGTGGTGGAAAAAGTTAAAAAAACCAAACCCACCACCGTCTTCCTCCCACTCCTTTTTCCCTGACCATCTGGGCTTCATGGAGAACAAGAAGTGACAAGTGCCTTCTGTATCTACAAATTTAAACAGTCTCTGCTGAAGGTGAAAAAAAGAGTTTTTCATGTATTCATTAACAGGAAATTAAGCAAGAGTCCTGCAACAACTGATAGTTTGTGAACAATTTAGGGAAAACACAATATTCTAAAAATCACAGGTAGTTTTTGTGATAATGTGACAATATAAAGAGAATCATTGCTGTGGCCATCTTTAAAAGGAAACTGAAATGGAGTGTATTTTGCAGCTCAATTCAAGACTGAAGCTGCCTGTCAATGTTTAAGAGGCATTTGGACAATGCCCTTAATTTGCTTTAACTTCTAGTCAGCCCTGAAGTGGTCAGGCAGTTGGACTAGATGATCATTGTAGGTCCTTTCCAACTGAAATATTCTATTTGATTCCAAGTCCTAAGTCTGTCAGTCCCACTGAGCATTAAGTAGCTCTAAGGCTATTATTTAAGCAAAAACACTTCAACTGCTTTTTGCATGAAGGGCCAGAGAGGTGGGCAGGGAAAAGAAGAGAAAGAAGGGCTTTCCCTTCAATAACACCAAAAAATGTCTGGTTTTTGAATGATCTTAAAATTAAACTGTATGAATGTACAGAATGTCACTAAGTGAAGTTTGTTTTCGACTTGACTGACTTACAATGCTTTCAAATTTGCATGCTATGCATGGTCAGTCCATCTTGCATGGTTGTTCTGTTCAGCTGGGAAAGTACATAATAACTGTAAGGGGAGGGGAGAGTGATTTTTGCCCTCCAGTAGAAAGGAGGTAATAATGTCTTGCTCTGCTCAGATAGGATGGAAAATAAAGCCAATAGCAATTATAGAGGAATTAATTATTTGCCACAGTCAGATTTGCCATCAAGTCTCTGTCATTACCTACATCATAACTGGTATTCATTTTGCACAGTCAAGCACTGCTGCTGCAGTCAGCAGGTCTGATTAAAGGTCTGAGACTGAAGTGTTTTTTAAAATACCCATAACTGGATAACTGGTTCAACTGTAAGCTGAACTATAAATTCATTTGGAATGGCTATGGAAAGGCTTAATTTCTTGTCTGGAATGTTGTTTGGTTAGTGCAGTCTTTGTCTTTTTTCTTTCTGATTTAGAGATATGCAGATTTGGGAAACTATTTCCAATGCAGTTACTTATGTTAATATTTTCTGCTATGACAATAGCTTCTGCTTAAGCTTAAAAGCCCTTGTGTGGCAAGAATGAGAAATCAAGATATTTGAATTGTTAATACATAGCTGGTAGAATTGCTAAGCATCTCTGCATGGTTTTGAAAGTAGAGAAAACTGGCAAATACAAGATGTACATAGCAAGAGAGAAGGATCACACTGTGGAAGAATATTCACACAGGGATAGCAGTGTTAATTTAACATCTCTCTGTAGAGTGATGTTGATGCCAGTGGTACTTTTAAGCAGCCATTGAGAGCTAAGCATCCGCTAAAGTATTTTGCTGTAGTGTGACCTAAAGCCAAATCTGCAAATGAGATGGCATGAGGCAAAGCTGTGTTGTCATACCTAATGGGTAAAGTATATGTTGCCAGCAACAGAACCCACAGTTCTGTTACAGGCCTAAGCTCTCCCTCCGGTGGGAGAATTGGGCTTGAATTGCTGCAGGCAGAGGGTGGAAATCAGCCTCATTCCCCCTTCTATCACAGATTGGGGGGGGGGTGTTAAATAATCACCAGTTACTGCCTGTTTTAAGAGAAAATGGGCAGCTTTTTTTGTGAACAGTCCACCTCGTCAGTCCTCTCATTCTCAAGAGCTGAGAACAAGGACTGTGATGTTTGTGGAGCTGTGAAAGATTTAGAAAGAAAACAGGGGTACCAAGCAGCTGTATACCAAAGGTCTGCGTAGCTGCCTGTGTGCAGCCAGCACCTTTAATGTCAAAAATGGACGTACATGGGCAGAACTGTCTCTAGAGCTGGGCAGCAGATGAGGTTTTGACTACCCCAGTCAAAGTGTGTGCAAAGTGTGTTCACTCAAGGTTAGATCCAATAGATACCTGTAACTTTGCATGCATTGCTACATCCTTGGGATTCAAATTATCCCTTCTTACTGAAAGAGGCTGTGAAAATCAATCCACAGCAGTCTTCTTCAGTCAGTCTAAGAACACACTAGAATCACAAGCCACAGAAGTTGTGATTCCTCCCCCCCTGCTCCCCTCTTAACAGGGTGCTAACTTCAAAGGTTACTTTTGACCATTGAAATACCAACTGTATTAAACAAGTGGTCAAAATGCAAGCAACCAGTTTGAATTGCTGGAATTGAATTATAAGCAGCTGGCTTCACTTCTAACTGAGGATCTAACGGAAAAAAAAAAAAAAACCACAACAGACCAAAACAAAATTCCAAACTAAATCCGTCTGCTTCTACTCAATGAAAGTTAAATAGTAAGTGTGTCACTTTGAAGCCCAGATGAAAGTTTCACCGTTCAGAGAATGTGCAACCTGTACAAACACTTTTACAAAGGCAGATGTCTTCCTACCGGAGGAAAAAATAAATCTCTCTACAGGTTTCCTCTTCCCCTGCGCCTGTTTTAATTTTTCTGAATCAGAAAATATGACGCAAAATCACGACCGCGTGCACAGATGGGTGGTTAATATGCAGCTCCCGTTGTTCTGAGGAGGTTCCTGTTTGACTCATGTCTTTTCAGCTGAGTCATGAAGTATAACTGTGCGGTTGTACATTTCTTTGTCTCGGTGCGCCGGGCAAGGAGGCTGCTGTTGAGAGCGGCTATCTCTGGCAGCGAGGAAACACAAAAGCGGGGATTTAGAGTGCGTGGCGGGGCAGTGCTGAGCTGGTGCATGCTTCTGCAACAACGGAGAGCCATGGCAGGCCTCTGCCCCAGCACGGCTGTCCTCGGCCAGCACCCCCTCGCCTACCAGCCACCCCGCAGACAGTTCACGCGTGCGTAAGAAGGCGCGGAGGACAATGTAGATGAGGCACTATAAGAATTCAAGGCAATCGGATGGAAATAATTTCTCCTAAAATGCTGATCTTTCAAAAATCTCAAGATCAGCAAGTCAATTAGCTCAGTCAATAAAGATTATTTATTTTCACTTTTTGCACCGCGCTTGGTTTTGATCTGAGATCTACTTGTAAGGAAATGTACCAAACCTTCCCACGTAGCCCTCAGTCATGCCCCAAAGTATCCTCCGAGGCCCTTCCCCCCCCCCCAGGCATTTGTTTTGAAATCACTGCCTCCAGCTGTAATTGTGTCCTGGAGCCTTTGCTTTAAATGAAAATGGCTTCACGTTGAACCCTAACCCTTATTATCATCCTCAAAAGGAAAGAGGCCCAGTGGTAGTTCTGCTCCTGTAAAGGTTTGGGTAGACCTACTTGACTCCTTCAGAGAGAAAAATGACCTTAAATAGGTAGGCAGAAATGTATCGGTTAGTGATATATTAATGATACGACAATGAAGCACGAATAGCTAGTCTTGACGTGTCCGGTGTTTTCCATCTGAGTGCCTTCAATCGCTTCCCAAGTAGGTCGGCATTATGTTGCCTCGTTGCCTTTGTTGATGAGATGGTATACCAGACAGCTGCTGGGGGGGGAGCCGCTTGGAGAATGGGAACCAGTACTGGGAGTGACTTGCCGCTCTTCAAAGTCCCCGTACCATGCAAATGAGGCTCTGCAGCCCCAAAGCTTTAGAAAAGTCAGCAATTGGCTTGTGACTGTTAGGTTAGCAGGGTTATGTGCTTTCAGTCCTAGATAGCTGTGATGCGAAGGTGAACGGTTGTCTCTTCTTTTTCTTTGTCACACTAAATACACGGTTGGTTCCATTGTGGAAGGTTCTCGCATCTAGAAAAGAGGTAACGCAGGACGGGAACCAAAAGCTAAACGCTGGCTACTTTTTACGAAGGCACAAACTAGGGGTCTGAAAAGCAGGAGGCTCTGGCACAACGATAAGCAGCGGCACTGGGAGGGATTCCAGCCACGGGGTAACGCTTCCTCCAGCAAAGGCATCTGGCCAGCGCAGTCTCTGTTGTCTGCATAAAAGCAGCTTCATATGTCAGCTAAGTTAAAAATGAGAGATTTTTAAGGATATCGGTATGATACGAGTCTCATTTCTCAGTTAGGCGATGAACTGGCAAACTATGTAACTTATTTCCAGTATAGTGTAATTCTGCTTAGTATTTGGGAAAAAGAAAATAGTACCCAAACTCTTATTTTTTTTATATAGAATGTCAGTCAGTCATGTGATTCTTCCTAATAACTAGATATTTTATTTAACATCCACACAAATCAGCTATTCACTTTTAAAACAAGATTCAATAATCAAAGTATAAAATATGAGAAAAAGCAGGCATAGGTACACTGGATTAAACTGCCTTGCTGAACAAGGAGGAGGGAATTAAAAGACGGAAGTTTGTGTATTGTATACTGCAAGTGGTATTGCTCATAGTAATTCCCAGTGCAGGCGAGTTGACTATAGAGATTTCGGTAAGTTTATGACTTCTAGAGCCAAGTGATGAATTTATTCTGGCTAATTTTTCTTTTATTTCTGGTGACCAAGCCTTCTGCCATTTTATTCCACCAAGCTATGGAGGTGAAAACCTTAGAATCACTGCAACTGTGGCTAGTTTTAGATTTACACCTTACATTTCATCTCACTTTCCCTGCAAATGGTGACTTCCTGGTAGGCAGGGCTGTACTCCCTGCTCTTGCTTTCTCTCTGATTGAAAAGGGCTCAGGACGGTTACTTTGTGTGTATGTGCTAACTCTTTTTGGTTTGTTTGGTTTTTTTTTTTTAAACTCTGTAGCTTCTGTTACGTTCTCAACAAATGTAGCACTGCAATATAAACTACATATGCCTCAAATTAACCAGAAAAAATGTGGGTATACTGATAACTGTTTTGCTTGCATCTCCAGCTGCAATATGAGACCTGCTTTATAATTCATCTACTGGGAATTTTGTGTCTATTTTGAAACCTCTGACATGTGCCTATTAGAAGGTAAATGAGAACTGTATGCCGACACTCTTAAGTACAGTGATGACAGATCTTTTTTTTTAAACCTTGTGGGTACTTTTGGACTAAGACTTGCCTAGCATGTCGTAAGAATGACAGGATTATAAATCATGCTTAATCCCCATGGTTTACCTTAATAACCCTTGAAAACCAGTTCCACTGCTGCTTGGATGGTAGCAGGAGTGATTTTTTTTGTTCTGTTGAGAGTAGCTGGATGGAACCACCTCAAACCATGCTATACTTGTGTTAAGGTAGGATAAGGGTGATATGCTGTGTGTTATGCTGGATATCTCTGGTAATCTGCACCATGAAAAACAGATTTGGGCTTTTTCGCACAGGTTTGTGGTTTCTCTTTTCCTTTGAATTAATCTGTACTTTCTGCATTTAAAACAGGAGCATTCTGGTCTCATTCCCAAATGGGTAACGCTTGGGAGGTGCCCCTATATCCTACGGATAGTAGGATGTCGCAGTAGAGACGGACACGACAAGTAATAGATCATGCAAAATGGCTACTTTATTGTTCTAACACAGCTTTTTATACCCTTCTTTAGCGTATGTGTTAGTATATGATTGGTTTGGTTAGTAACTAACAATTCATGATTGGTGAGTTCGTTAGGACGGTTCTTCTTATCACTATCTTGTTTTTGTACTGGTCTTCTCGGATCTTTCCAGACTCTTCAAGGATATACTACGAGCTGCTCAAGGTCGCGCTGTTCTCCAACTGTCAGGAATTCCGTAGACTCGTTGCATCCCCCGACAGTAGGAGAGGCACTCTGGTAAATGGGATATAGGTGTTGCCTGTGTTCCAGGCGTGGTCTGTGTTCCTTTTCTCTGAGCCTAGTCAGAGAGAAAGTACGTGAGACATTCCATTGCTGCCATTGTGCGAGACATCGAAGTTGCATCAGCAACAGTTTGGAAACTTTGCTGGTTTGGCTGAAATCACAGTTTCAAAGCCATGGCACAGATTATTGTCATAGTTTTGTTTTGGTGCTGCATTTTAAAGAAGGCCTGAGGTAGTTGGTATTGTAATCTAAAAAAGTCACTGTTCCATCTCTTTTGCAGTGATTATTCCCCCCCAACCTCCCAGGCTGTGCTTTAGGCAGTCACTGGATATCAAAATACATTATGAGTGGAAGAGAGAAAATACGTAAGAATGGAGTGGTTTGTAAAATTGAAACAGGAAGCGTATTTGGTTGATATGTTTTTAAAAAGCTACTTATGAATAAAAACGACAGAGTATTGTCAACTTCTGCTTAAAGGGTATGTACATTAGCTTAACCAATTTGAAATGCCAAAAACCTGGTTTGGCTTCTCTAAGACACAGCATAAGAACTTGGTGGTGGGTAACTTTTTTTTTTTTTTTTTAAAAAAAACCTCTAAGCAAAATTCAATGAAACTTGAACTCTGGATTCATTTGGGCACTTCTGTAATTGTTGCTTATTCAACATATTAAAAGAATTAATTGAATAGAAAATGAACAATACATGATCAGATGTAATTGTTGCATATTGCCATTAATAGATCAATGGGTATACCTGGGTATTGTCTGTTGTTGCTTGTATGCTTTGAGATGGTACCCATTAAGTCCCAGCCCCCGTTAGCAAGCATGATACATATGTGGAGCAAGAAAAGGAAAAGGAAAAAAAAACCACCAAAAACCAACGGGAAAAAACAACATGGTTCAGAACTCAGAATTAAGAGACTATAGAGGTTGTCATAAGATTAGGGTCACACTGAGATGGTCTGACCTTACCTAGTCATGTACACAGTGAAAAATAATGTAATATTGATGTAAACTTGTGAAGTTTAAATTCTTATTTTGTGCCTGTTACCATGGGCTTCTCTGCTGAGTAATGAATACTTAAGAATTAGCAGTGGAGAAATAGACTTGCCATGGAAAAATACTCAGAATCTTTTTGAAAGCGGCAAGTGTATTTTCACAAGGTTGCAGCACGAAATGCAGGTCTGGGCTTCTTAGGTATGTGTGTAGTATGTGACGCAGCCTAGATCGACCTTGATGGTTATAATGGCCACATAGTTTAGTCGAGAGAATAAGTAAGAGTGCAATTTCACTTTGTAGCTAATCTGATGTAACTGAGCCTTGTCACCTAAAAGATATATCCTGCTTCCTGTGGGTTGAATCTGGGGATCATGTGGCCATAGAGTTAATTTGGTCGACCAGGTGATTGCATAGGTTTAGCTTTGACATGGAGTAACACCTTTCAAATTGCTGAACTCAGATGCAAGATTAAGAGAAGGAATTAAAAACTGATTTTGGAATAGGCTTCCTTTTTCCTTTCATATTCTCTATATTACAGTTGGTTTTACGCACACCAGTCGCTGTCTGCTTCATAGGAATGTCGTTATTCTGAACTGTTGCTAGTGGATGCTGTTTCTCAAGAATAGCCCAGAAGGAAAGGGGAAAGCAAGTGAGCAAGAGTTTCTGCTTCCTTAGTTCATATGGGTGTGTGAATGTTGCTGGGTAACATGACTCACTGCACAGCTTTGTGAAGTAAATGGCACTGTGTTAGCTTGCAAAGCGAGTATAAACTATTTCCCATAAATAGTGATACTGCACTTTCTCTCTAATGACGCTACAGAGCTAAATTTAGAGCAGGAGCTAAGATGTACTTTCCAAAAAGCAGCATTTCTTTACAACTGCCATTTCACTCACACATATACACGTACCCCTACCTTGGATGGTGGGGGGACCCCACTCAGATGGGGGGGAAGTGGGGGAGCCACTGCTTGTCTGTGCTCCTCCATGTTTTCTTACTACAGTACTTGTACCTGTACATAGTGTGTAGGCATAATTAGGTTTTCCATGGTGAATGACAATGTATATACATAAAACAGCTGGGGGTGATTTAATATCCTCTGTGCTGAATGGAAAACAACATACAGAATTAAAAACTCTGTGCTTTACGCTTCAGGTCACTTGAGGAATTGCACAGACGGCGATACGCAGACTGCCCGGTAACTACGATAGACCTTCCAGGTCTTCCTGCTTTGCGCAAAGGGGACTCTTGATTGCTCTTCACAGTTCGAGCAGTACAGGCTGGCTGTCTGCTGCGGAGCGCAGAGAAGTTCCTGTTTCAGGCAGCAGAGGACAGTAACACATGACTCGCTCGTATGAATCAGCCTGCATTCTTTTTCTAACCCGTACTGTCTTTTTGACGTGTTTTACTTTTATTCTGGCCTGTGGGATAGCCACATGTCTAAGCTCAAGCATCAGTCTTTTACAGTTGGTATTCCCCTCGTCTGTCCTCCCCTCCGTATCCTCCGTTGGGTGCCGTGTCAGCCTTGGCTCCCCTTCTATTCTGAGATTTGGCCTCGGTGCCGAGAGCTGACTCAACACCTGTTCCCAGTTTAAAGGGGCCAAAGTCTGCTTTATACAACGTGCAGTACAAGCTTTTAATCTCTGAAATGCCATTCCTCTGTCGATTGCCTTGCAAAACCACCGCTGTTGTTTTTGACAAGTATTGTTACAGAAGGGACTATGAGGAGTAGCCGTGTGTATGGACTGACCTCCCCCATAATGTTACTCAGCTGATAGTTCCTGCCACGGTATCACTGCCCATGGGAAAGTCATGTGCACTGTTTTTTAGCATTCTTCTGGTTGTTTAGAAACTGCTGGAGAAACCAAGCATGTTTTCCAGTATTTCATTTTGATAGGAAACTGGTACCGAATGAATGCTTTATAACATCGTGCCAGGAATCTACTCAGTTCCTAACAGCTCTAACATAACCTGCCTCTTTCGTTTAAACCTGACTCTTCCTTGGTTAGAGTTTAGGACTGACTATTCCATTTCCTTCCACACCTCTCTCTTAGTTACATTAGGCTAGTTTTTTGGTTTTCGATAAATGTACTTGATCATCTAATGTGGAAGACGGAATTTATACAGTGAGGTGCATGATTAGTGGTTGAAGTATTTGTGAATTTCCATTCAGATGCGACTACTATAACTGAAAAGATTGACCTTCAGCTGATACAAACACACTGAAGGCCCAGGGAGACTTCCTTACCAAGCTAAACAATGTGGGCTGGAATTATGGTATAGGAAATTCATTCATGCTCACACAGATCTTCTAAGGAATGTAAACCTGTTGAAATTAAGGCTTGAAGAGACTTTTGGATATCTAATCCGTAGAAAAGGAAATATTAGTTATACTTGAACCATTTCTGGTAGGTATTTAGGTGCTTGTAAGAAGTTGGGTAATGATGAGGGTTCCACCAGCTGCCCACAGAATCTGTTCTAGTGTTTTTGTCTCGAGGTATCATCTTGAAGCATGGCTCCTAAGATGGACAAAGTATCCCATTGGAGGCTTTAATGAGTGCTAAGTAGAGCGGAAGGTTTATTTTACGTATCTTGCAGCACTTCTGTTTATACATCTCAATATGTTTGCTTTTTTCACAAGAGTATGGCAGTGTTGACTCAGGTTCAGTTTGTGATCCACTCTAACCCCAGGTCCTTTTCTACAGGACTCCTGGCTAGCTGCTACTTTTCCCATGTTTGTGCAGTGAATTGTTCCTTAAAAAGCACAAATATCAACCTTGATTTATTTCCTAATTATTTTAGACCATTTCCCAAACTTGCCCACATTACTCTGAACCCTGTTCTTGACCTCTGAGGTGCTTAGCCCCTTTTCCCCCCAAGCGTGCAATTTAAAATTACATTTTTGTGTATTTATAACTGTAGATTTGTATGGTAGAATAATGTCTGTACCCAGAGAAACTGTTTTGATACAACCTTTCATAGTGATATTAGCACTTACTTTGAGCATGTGTCATCTTCAGCTGGTCTCCTGCATGTCCATTATTTTGTCCAAAGTTTGCTGAGCTTACTTATGCAAGTTGCCTGTAAGGAGCATCAAATCTTCCCTTAAGTTAAATGATATCCACATTTCCCCATCCGTGAGCCTGTTAAACCTGTCACAGTAGAAAAGATTAGTTTGATGCAATCTGTTCCTAACAAGTCTGGGGCTGTTACTTATCAACCTATTATCTTCTAAACGTAGTTCATTTGTTCCAATATATTTTTCCAGGAATTGAAATTAGACCGACTGTTCCATAACTGCCCAGCTCATGCATGTGCTCTTTCTTTCTTTTTTTGTATTTTTCCATTTTTTCTTTTCTTTTTTTTTTTTTCTTTTCAATTTAGGGATGGTTTTTTCTGTTTTTCCAGTGTTCTGGAACCTTCCCATTCCATAGCTTTCAAAGATAATCAGTAGTGGCTCTGAGATAGCTTCATCTAGCCAAATACTTCAGAGAGACTGTGTTAGAGTCAGCTAACTAAAAACAAAGGCATCATTTTAAGTAAATGGCCTCTCCTGTTACCCCTCCTCCCCAGTCAAGTTCTTTTTCCTTTATTGTGTTTGGGGTTATTTTACTGACATAATTAAATATTGAGCACTTCTTCATCTGTTGGCTTACTGCTTTTATCAAGCTGTTCCCACTGTTCATTGCCAATTACAAATAACTGGCTCTTATTTCTACCTTAATTTAACTACCAAGAATCTTGAATCTTCTTATGTCTTTGTGCCCAGACTCGTGATTCTTCCTTTACAGGATTTTCTGTCTTGTGGAATTCTGGAGACTAAGCCAAACTGCCTTTCAGTAAACTCTGTATCGATTGAACAGGTCAAGTATAAGCACTTTTCCAGATCCAGATTTATTCCTGTAGTTCTTCTCTGAAACTTTTCCAAACTTTAATCGTCGCAAATCTAAATTCCCTGAATAAATGTCAAGCATATGCTATATACACTAAATCTGAGCAAGGCTTCTAAATGACTTGACTCGCACCACTTCTGGTTACTGTGGTTACCACATAGCAAGAATGATTGATGTACGTGTGATTGCAGTGGAAGCTGATCCTACGGCCTGAGTGATGCCGAGACTCGAAGCCCCAGCAATGCCAAGATGGGAGAGCAGACAATGGATGGACGGCACTTCAGCTGGACAGCTGGATATGTCCGCGCCATCCTTGCTAGCCCAAGTCTTGGGTACGGCCCTTCTTCCTCCTTCGGCCAATCCATCCATCCGCTGTCTCCAGTTTGTAGCATACTTTTGCAGTCTGCACCAAAATCACCTTTATTAAGTTTCTCTTCCTTGCAGCCATAAGCTGCATCTCAGGTTTTCTGGATTGGTATAAACCTCTTCTAGGAATCTACCTATAAACTTTGTCTCCCTCCTTGAAAACTTGCCTTTACTTGGGTCAGTAGGAGAGGCAGAAAGGGGGGAATGCAGAAGGTCTGCAAGATGAGAATGGGGATTTACAGGTTTTCTGTTGACGAACTTCCAGCTTGCTAAGTGCAGAAGCCAGCTCCAAACCTGCTATAGCAAGAGGCAGCAAAATTAACCTTATGAGCAGACATTTAGCAAAGCTATCGGAACATAGCTTAATTGCTGTGAGGGCTTGGAGGAGACCTCTAAAATGCAAGGTCAGTAGATGAGGAGTTGAGGTCCCACTTAAAGGCTTTGGCACAGGCTTGTCAGCACAAAAGGACGTACACCTTGCTTTTGGCAAAATGATTTTTAGCAGAAGAGACCAGAGCTTTAAAATGGAATTTTGGAAGTTTGTGATAAATTGAGAACAAGAGCCAAACTGCGCTCACCGACTGGATTTCTGTTCAGTAACTGACGCTTTCTTTATGCACAATGCACTTTTTTTTAATATATATATATATATACACACACATATTTTTATGCGCCCATTTCGGGTATTCTTTGAATTGAACTCCTAGAAGGGCTTACCATTCATTTAGGGTGTCCAAAAGGTGGTGGGGTATAGTAAAAATGTGATTCCGTTTGGGGAAAAGGAGCATATGCTGTAGCCTGTTTGCTGTTGGAAAACACTAATGCAAAACCACAGAACAGTTTAACAAATTATATTGTTTCACCATAATGGTGGTTACTTCATCAGTCCTTCACCTTTATTCTGCATTGGTGTCTAGTAACTCAGCTTTTTGCCTGGGGCCAGGTCATCAGCTGGTGTAAATTGGCCTGGCACTAGTGAAGTATATGAAGCTTTGTCAGGTGTCTACAAGTGAAAGGTCACTTTTTGGTGAAACTAAAGGAGGAATTTCTTCTTGGATCTGAAGTCCTCTAGTTGTCTGCATGTATATTCCCATTCACTGTTCACTTCCAGAACACTCTTGCTGAAGAAGTCACCTGTGAGTTTCTTTTTGTCCCGGTTAGGACACTTGTGCTCTAAATCAGGTATTTTCATTTTCTAGCCCAGTAATGCAGACCTCCACAGAACAGAGGTTTAAATACAGTTGTTAGTTCTGGTCGCACCTGCAGTACACCGACTCTGTCTGATACTAAACCCTCAGGATCCCGGTTCAACTGGTACTAAACATTCAATATAATTGTATATAATGAAATTGTAGCCACTTATTCATCCGAATAATATTCTCAATAGTTCTGAAGACCACTCTCTTCTACCTCCTACTCTAAGATCTTATTTTCTGAAACTATAAGCAAGGCCAGCTATGAGATCAGACAAGGTTGTTGAGGGCTTTATCCAGTCCAAGTATTAAAGACTGCCAGGGATGGAGGGGTTTATTTTGTGCTGTCTTCTAAGACAGTAACTTAAAGTGTATTTACCGTTGTCTTTTCCTTTCATCGAGCAATTTCATTTATAAAAAAATATCAGCTACTACTACAGAGCTAAATAACTTTCAAAAGAAGCTTTTTTTCAAGTAGTTTAGATTACCTCACCCTGTTCAGTTAAACCTTTTTTTTTTTTAAGCAGGTTTTCTGTCTAATCTCTTCATACATGAATAACACCATTATTCTATTAATTGTTCTTTTATTTATTAAGCAGATGATTGTAAAATCTGGTAGTAAGTGTTAGGATAATGTAGGCAAAAGGATTTCATAACAGATATAGATGCTTTTTATTTCTGTTACCAATCAATGCATTAAAGAACACTTAACAGATGGAAGTAAAGCTTTGTGCTCATGGTGTAGTTTATGCTGAACATTCGGACTACTGTACACACAATGATAATTGTAACATAGGGATTAGAAAACATTTCACAGTAGGAGGTTAACTGTATTACAAGTAATGCTGTGTACTGGAATCTGGTTTTGCTAATCACCAATTACTATGGGTAATTTTGAACTGCTTTTCCATTGTACTTTCTGAAAGTGCCCTCAAGAAATCTTAGTGCCTCTTCCATACACAGTGAGCTTGATAAACTGTATTTATCAGATGTGTTTAAAGTCTTGTGCTTATAAAGTCTGTTTGCTTACACTCCTGAATGACCTTGTTGATTGCAGTTAAAATAGCTGTATAAGCGCTAGTTACCTTCATCTTTGCGCAGGAATCTGACCAAAAAAGATGCCACTTCCACATGTATGTGGAAGAGAGTTAAAATACTTCAGAGGTGCTCAGCGAGCACGTCTCTGGTTTCTACAATACAAATGCTTTAGAGAATGCTTCTGTGTGTTCTTACATATGTGGACATAGGTTATTTCAGTTTAGCATATGCTCACCAGTGGTCGAGGGAGAATGAGTCATTTTTCCCCACAAAGTCCTCCTATTTCTGAAGTCAGTCTGGATTTAATAAGCACTATTCCAAAGCCTGAAAGACCTTGACTTCTTGAAATCTCTTATCTCCCTTTCTTCCTAAATGTTTCATATCAAAGAGATTAGTTTTGCCAAAAGAACAAAATCTAAAATTTTTAACAGGCTATTTGCGTACAGGATTTAGTCCAGTGTATGCCTATCTGTGTTGGCTGAGAGGGTTCTTCAGGATGCATTTCCACTGAATTATGTGAGGCTACTCATATATCTGAAGCTCCCCAGCTGTATAAATATTTGTGAGATTGATAATAGGAATGTTCCGCTAATAGAATGGACAATGAGAGTTATACTAGTTTTTGAGAGAATAAAAGCATGCATTGGACAGATTAAAGAGGAAATAATAAAATTCTTTTGAAAACTTAATTAAAGGAATGGAGGGGAAAAAAGCAACTGTTGTAGACTTGAACTAGGACCGTGGTTAAAAGTTGGTCCAGCAAACTCAGTTTCCATAGCTTTCAGCTGTGTACATACCACAGAAATTGCCGTCTTAAGAAATACATAGTTCTAAATGCCTTTATTTATGAAATAGTCCTATAAAAAAAAAAAAGGCCCTTAAAAAAAAGAAATGTGCAGTTTAGTATGGGCCATGTAAGAAATCAGGAACACATTTCCGTTCTCCTCTCCCTGTTGAGGCACAAGTCATTGACTACATTTGGAAAGTGTTAAACTACTTTTTTATGAGAATGGATACTTTGACAGAGCAGTCCATTAAAAATACCCCCTACTGAGATATACATTTTAGAAGCTAACTTCAAACCATCCTGAATAATAAAGTTTTTTAGCTGTGTTTACAAACAGTCTTTGCTTTATAGGAGACCCAAGAAGTGCTGCTCAGCTTTCGTACCAAGTATCACCCTTTGGTCCTCAACCTGAACCACTAAATCAATTTATGGTAATGCGTTTCCATTTCCAGAAAGTGATCCACCTCCCTTTTCCTGCCCTTCTATTATTGTGTCTTCATATGCAGTGTCTTCACTAATAACTGCCCCCAAATGTTAGTTTTGAGGAAAGCTGAACCACCTCTAGCTTCCTCCCTGCCCCTGACACTAATCTCTGCCTAAAAACATAGGAGGGGAAGAGAAAGAACTTGATGACTTCATTCCTTTCTTAAAAATCAGTGAGTCTAACAATAAACAAGACTTTTTGCAGGTTTTATTCTGAAACTGGGTTTTTGTGTAAAAGTTGTATTCTAAACTCAGCATCTTCTCTAACGTGACATCTCTCAAATCCCTTTTTTTTTTTTTTAATTTTGCATGTGAAAAAATACCAGCTATTGCAGAAACACTTTAGTTCTATATCAGTCCATGAAATATGGAGTTTACAGCCCTTTACAGCAGTGAATTTGTGATGCTGGGTGTATCTCAGCTAGAGAAACTTGGAGTCGAGTGAACAAGTAGATGCATGAGATGGTGGGGTTTGGGGTTTTGTTGTTGTTGTTGTTTGTTTTTTTGACCAAGACGCTATTTCCATGCTTTACAACTGCAATCTGAAGAGCATACCAACAAATGAATGGTATTATAGTTGCCTATATGTAAGTAACTGTTTCTAACCAGGCACATAATGTACCTGAAGAAAATGGGAGCGTGTAGCTTTGTTTCCTTTGCAGATCATTTTAAAAGAACACACACACAGATTTGTTCAGCTTCTCAGCTTAATTTCACTTGAATAGGTATAGGAGATATTGAATAGCTGGTGGATTTTCTTACATGGGTTAGGAGCGAGTAAACCAGAGAACAATCCACGGGAATCACGAGGGCTTTTGTTTCTGATGTTGTGAGCTGTTCTGTGACTCCTCGTTGCCGTGTTTTCAAAAATAATTTGCTAGGGCTGCCAGTTTTCTCGTGTGAAAATACAGCACGGGGGCACTTCTCACAGTTTGGGTTTCTTACACAGAAGCCGTGTATCCTAAATGCTTAAGTGATTCTCTTTAACACCTTTGCACCTGGCTGCGTCTTTGCTTCAGGTGCGTCCACCTTGATCGGTATTTTTGTGCCCAAGTTTTCCGAGTCAACTTTTGTTCTCTGATGGAAAGAAAGAAAAAACTTGTGGGTTTGGTTTGGGTTTTTTTTCCCCCCAAAAAAGGCCAAACGCTGCTGTTACTTTTTCTGATGTAATAAGCCTGAAATCCCTGCTCTCCCCCGCCTCCTTCCCCACCTCTCTTTCTGGGGAACCCGACACGGGGGGGGAGGTTGTTCCATTCCGTAGCCTTAAGCACGAGTCACCGTAACTCCCCGGTCGCGTTCTTTGGTGTCCCTAACAAGAAACTCCATTAATTGGCCTGGGACGGTTCCCCAGGGCCTTTCTTTACCCGCTGCACCGGGCCATGATGCAATGCGTGACGCCTTCTCCTCACACCCGTCCCCCCGCCGCCCCACAGCCCCCAGGAGGGGCCGGGGTTGTCCCCCCCCCGCGCTCCGCTCCACCTCAGGGGAAGGCGGCCTGCTCCCGCCCGTCCCACCCGGCCGCTGATCGCTCCTCCGCGCTGGGAGGGCTCGCCTCCGCTCCACCGACCCCCGCTAACCACCCCTGACCGCTCTCCGCTCCACGGGGGGGCGGCTGTGGGGGGGTCCCGGTCCCGGTCCCCGGTCGCCGCCTCAGGGATGGGGGAGATGGGGGGGGGGGGGGAGCGCCCTTTGCCCGCGC
>NW_010972631.1:7579417-7579655 GCF_000737465.1 Haliaeetus leucocephalus
GCCGCCAGGGCGGGGCTGCGGGGGGGGCGTGTCGGCGGGGCCGCCGGGAGTGGTGACGTGTCCCTTAGGCTCCGCCTCCCCCCGGGCCAGGCTATATAAGGGGCGGCGCTCACGCCGTCGGTCTTTTTCGCTACGGGTTTGCCGCCGACGCCGTCTCGCAGGTGAGGGGCGGCCGCGCGGGGCAGGCCGGGGCCGGGAATGAGGGGCCGGGCCGGGGGCACCGCGCACCCGTGGGGGC
>NW_010972631.1:7580270-7601516 GCF_000737465.1 Haliaeetus leucocephalus
CCGGGGCCTCCATCCCGGCCGGGCCGCCATGGCCGACGGGTTCCCGCCGAGCGGGGCGGGGGGGAGAGCGATCGCTCCGGGAGGCGTAACCCGTGGGGGTTTTTTTTTTTTTTTTATTTATGTTTTTTTTTTTCTGGGGAAACTTCCAGGTGTCGATTCTCTTTTTGCCGAAAGAAAGAACTTGACTAACATCCGAAAATGGGAAAGGAGAAGACCCACATCAACATCGTCGTCATCGGCCACGTCGATTCTGGCAAGTCCACCACCACCGGCCACCTCATCTACAAATGCGGTGGTATCGACAAGAGGACCATCGAGAAGTTCGAGAAGGAAGCCGCCGAGGTGCGTGGGCCGGTGACGTCCCGCAAAATGCCTTCAGGCGGGAACGTGTAAAAAGAGACAGAGTTGCGATACTGAAGTTGCAAACCGTTTTGCGGCCAGAGGGAGGCAGTTTGGTCGCAGCTGCCCCAGTTAGCCGAACAAGGGCGCGAGTGTTGCATGGCCACGGGGCGGCGGTCAGGCTGCCGTTGTCCCTGTGGCTGAACAAGCGCCAAAGCGTTGAATCCGCCATTATGTTAGTTGGCAAAGCTCAAGCTGGGAAGTGCGGAGCGAGTGGGGGGGGAAAGTAGTCTAAAGCTACATCTGCGTAATTACGCCTGGAATTGTAACTTAAGTGGAGTTCCCAGCTGCAGTCTTTGCTTACACGTAGCCGAGGATAACGTTAAAGAAGTTGCTCTGATAAGGTTTACTTCTGAAAATGAGAAGGATATGGATTTTGGTGTTTGAGCCTATGGAAAGTCTTACCGAGCATAGTTCTTCTGTGTAATAACAGCATAGGTCTTAATAAGCACATCGCAGAATGAAACGTAGCAAATGTTGGGCTGAGTAGCAGTTAAAGTGTTGATTATTGCAGGGATTGCATTAGTAAGAGAATTTAAATTTGTAGAGGACACTTGATAGTAGGGCTTAGGCTCAAGAGATCTCTCGTAAAGATGTGTTAGGGCAATTAACAAGCTGTCAAGAGGGCTAAACTGTCAACAGGTTAAATAACAGAAAACATTTGGCATTTCTCACCAGTAGTGCCAAGTGTATCTTGTTGCTTGTTTCACGAGCAGCAACATTTTTCAGCATTAAACCACTTACTATTCTTGGATTTTGCTCTTTACCCAGTCTGTGATTCTGCTGAACTAACTGCAAATACCTATCATTCTTTTAAAAAAAAAAAAAAAAAAGGCAGGGAAAAACTAAACTTTTTTTTTTTTTAAATTCATAGATGGGCAAAGGTTCTTTCAAATATGCCTGGGTCTTGGACAAGCTGAAAGCTGAGCGTGAGCGTGGTATTACTATTGATATTTCCCTGTGGAAATTTGAAACAAGCAAATACTACGTCACCATCATTGATGCTCCTGGACACAGAGACTTCATTAAGAACATGATTACTGGAACTTCTCAGGTATGTAAATAGAACTAAGGATTTTGGGAGTTCAGGCAGGTTGTTCCTTGGTTGGTTGGGGGGGAGGGGTTCACATAATACCTTGGCACATGTGCAAGCATTATAATGAGGGGGTTTTTTTTCTTTTCTTTTCAAAGGCTGATTGTGCTGTCCTGATTGTTGCTGCTGGTGTTGGTGAGTTCGAGGCTGGTATTTCCAAGAACGGGCAGACCCGTGAGCATGCCCTTCTGGCCTACACTCTAGGTGTAAAACAACTGATTGTTGGTGTCAACAAGATGGATTCCACTGAGCCACCTTACAGCCAGAAGAGATATGAAGAGATTGTCAAAGAAGTCAGCACTTACATCAAGAAAATTGGCTACAACCCAGACACTGTAGCTTTTGTGCCAATTTCTGGTTGGAACGGAGACAACATGTTGGAGCCTAGCTCTAACGTAGGTTTGACATTCGTTTACGTTAAGCAATGAAACTAGGAGGATTATTGAGATAAATTCTGCAATAGTAAAATGCACGTGTTTTTTAATAGTTATGTTTGGAAGTGTCGAGGTCAAAAGTGAAATCCCAGCCCTTCACAAATTGTTACTCTGCAATAGCGTACCGTGATAATGATAAGATAAGCCACTTGGTCTTTTTTAGCCTTGTGCTATTAAAATTGGCAGATGGTTTATGCCTGGGCTTATTTTTTTTTCCAGATGCCCTGGTTCAAGGGATGGAAGGTTACCCGAAAGGATGGCAATGCCAGTGGAACCACCCTCCTTGAAGCTTTGGACTGTATCCTGCCACCGACTCGTCCAACTGACAAACCTCTGCGTCTGCCTCTTCAAGATGTCTACAAAATTGGCGGTATGTGTGCTCTCTAATGCTTCTCACTTGCCAGCAACAGGTAGTGCGTGGCACAGAAATAGAGTTGTTTGCCTGAGAGCTTTTTTTTTTTAAAGTGGAGAATGTAGTATACTTGCCTCAAGTGGGGGTTTTTTTCCTGTAAGGGCATGTATTCATTGAGCTGAATTACTAATGTTGCTTTCCCTTTGTAGGCATTGGTACTGTACCAGTTGGCCGTGTGGAAACTGGTGTTCTGAAGCCAGGGATGGTGGTTACTTTTGCCCCTGTCAACGTTACAACTGAAGTAAAATCTGTTGAGATGCACCACGAAGCCCTGAGCGAAGCTCTGCCTGGTGATAACGTTGGCTTCAATGTTAAGAACGTGTCTGTGAAAGATGTTCGCCGTGGCAATGTTGCTGGTGACAGCAAGAACGATCCTCCAATGGAAGCTGCTGGCTTCACTGCACAGGTAATTTTTGCAGCTGTTCGAAGGTGTTTGGAACATAGCTGTGGATTGTGAAATACTAGTCTTGTTCGTTCTTACTAGTAGGCTAAGCTATAAAGTGACAGAGACTTGTGTTCTGAGATGTATTTGCTTGAAGCAAATTGCATGAAAGCCCTGGCTGTGTAAGACAGATCAGTATTCAGAATTATCCCAGTGTTAACTTAGCTTTCATGGTTTTCTAGGTTATTATCCTGAACCACCCTGGCCAAATTAGCGCTGGTTATGCTCCTGTGCTGGATTGCCATACCGCTCACATTGCGTGCAAATTTGCTGAGCTGAAAGAGAAGATTGATCGTCGTTCCGGCAAGAAGCTGGAGGATGGCCCCAAATTCCTGAAATCTGGAGATGCTGCCATCGTTGATATGATCCCTGGCAAACCCATGTGTGTTGAGAGCTTCTCTGATTATCCTCCTCTCGGTAAGGCATCTCCTAAAATGTGTTAATGCTGAGCTCTGGAAAAGACACTCCTCGATTTCTAGTATGGGGATGTAGTGTGTTCTGTAAATAGCTATTAAAAGCTGTGGCTTGATTAGAAACTCTTGAAGCGGAACAAAACTTCAGCGCCGCAGGGGTACTCTCTAGGTGATGATGTATCTGTCCCGGCCTCATGCAGTTCACTGTCCTAGAGCGGTGTTTGCCCACTTAGCCCGAGTTGCCTGTTGCTGCTGTGCGGATGATGCTTGCGGGTATGTAGCCCTAGAGAAAAGTCATAAAAAAACATGCTCTTGTTTTCAGGTCGTTTTGCTGTGCGTGACATGAGACAGACGGTTGCTGTTGGTGTCATCAAGGCAGTTGACAAGAAGGCTGGTGGAGCTGGCAAGGTCACAAAGTCTGCCCAGAAGGCCCAGAAGGCTAAATGAAAATTCTGTACATCAGCTGCCACCTCGGTCTTAATCAGTGGTGGAAGAACGGTCTCAGAACTGTTTGTCTCAATTGGCCATTTAAGTTTAATAGTAAAAGACTGGTTAATGATTACAATGCATCGTAAAAGCTTCAGAAGGAAAGGAATGTTTGTGGACCATTTGTTTCGTGGCAGTTTAAGTTATTAGTCTTTAAAATCGATAAATTTTTTAAAATGGAAACTTGACCAAAAATCTGTCACAGAATTTGAGACCATTAAAACAAAAGTTCAATGCTACGTCTCTGTGTTCTTTGGGTTAACGTTAAGTTCATAGAAAAACGCTATACAGCCCTGGTGGGATCAGAAAGGATGAATGTTACTTGAGGGTGTTCAGAAACTGCAAAGCAAATACTCAAAATTTGTTGTTTCTGAAGAGTAGAGCGAAATTCAGCTGCAGGTTTAGTTTTAACTGATCTAAGCCTTAAAAAAAAAAATTACTTCTATGGTGCTTTCTTTAAAGATAGTTTCTAGATTGGATAGCACAAATAACAGGTAACAGTTTTGGTATTTTGGTGCGTTCTGTGATGCACTGAGTAAGCCAAGAAGACTTTATATTGGGGAAAAAAATAGTGTAAACAAAAACACATTTAACCTTGAAAAAGCATAAACAAAAGTGTTCAGTTTCCCATAAGTCTCATACACAATTTTTTTGTAATTGCTAGCAGAAACAGATGTTTTTCTGGGGAACTGATTAACTGTTGTGTAGATCTTTCAAGATGAAACACTTATATCTAAATATTTTCTAATATATAGTGAGACATTCAATAGCTAAGTTTCAAAACCAAATTTTGTTTAGAAGGATGCTTTGATGCTTGTTGGGCAATCTCTGAGAGACCCACCATTACAGCTGCTTGCTCAGTTTTTATTTCAAGAACAAAGCTTGGGAGAGAAACTGGCAGGTGTTTCCACTGAATTTTCAACAGGATGGTGTTTAGGCACCTGTCCTGCTTCATGGTTTTGAATTTTTGAACTTTGGGTCAAGGATGTTTTTAGGATGCCTGCTTGGAGAGTGCACTGGTGCATTTCCCAGAGCGATGTGATCAGTGTGCGCTATGTCGGCACCAAATGATGTGGCGGGACTGTGTACTTGCTCCCTTTTTAACAATGAGGTTGAAGATTCTGTTCAAACAGTCGGCTGAAGTGGAACTCGGTAACTAGTCCAAAAGATTACTATTGACTCCTAGATAAATAATCCAAGAAAAACATTTTGGGCTATAAGAAATACCAGCTGTAATAAATGGGGATTGCAGAACAAAAGTCTTGCTTTGAATTGGTAAATGGAGACAAGCAGTTAATGGATAATCAGATCTGGCTTGCATAATGATGCAGCTGTTTTACTAACCTTTAACATTATTTCCCCACAGTATCCCCACATCAGTTCAAAAAGAATTCAGTATCTTTGAAGGATTATTGTTCCATGACACCAGTATGTTTGTTCTGTCTGTAACAGCTCTATTCTCTTTGTTTTCCTTTCCTTCTTCAGCTATGTGCTTGCTCTGCAGGAACTTGTAACATATCTGTACCGCTTGGATATGCCTGGATAATCCTGAACTGCTATTATTTTCATGCTGTTTGTTTGCTTTGGTTGGATCTTTTCTCCTTTTCTGCTCACCTTCTGTGTCTTAACTACAGTAAAACCTTGGAGCATTACACACCATGTTTGAAGGTACAGATGTACTGAGTACAGCAGAAGCGAGGGCTAGAGCGCTTCAGTCTGTAGAAGACTATGGAATTCAGTAAAGGAATCTCGTGATTATTAAATTCTACTGCTAAAGGTTTGTTAGTTTTATCCCCAAGGCAACAGGAAGTACATAACTTTAAAGTTGAGGCAGGTGTCCTGTTGCCATAATAAAGCTATAAAGTATCTTGCAAATCTTTGCATGCTGTTCTGTTAAACTGCTTTTTTCTAAGAGACTTTGGCCAAACTGGTTCAGCAAAGGGCAAAGTTCTAATCTGGATGAAAAGGAAAACGGCTTTGGTGCAGACGGTGTTTTCAGTACAGCTCTCTGCCCATTAGATTTCTTGCATGTTCCTGTGAAGGTGCAGGATACTTGGTTTGGCTGGCCGCGGTCTGGATACGCAATATCCAGTCTGCGGGCAGTTCCTCTGTCCTCTTCGCACAGTGTTGCCTTCAGCTGGGTGTACTTGCTCCATTACAGTTTGGAAATTACCTTGTAATAAGCAACTGATTCAAACTGAAGCCTTAAGGCAAAATAAGGTTTGAAATAGAATTAGGCGTTTGAAGTGTCTCTGATCCTAACAAGCGGAAGCTGAAGGAAGGGCAGCAACTGAAGGCAGGCAGCGCGGCTCTTCCAAGAGGCCATTTTCTTCTGATCAGCTGGGCGTAGATCAGAAAAACCACACAGCCTGGTGGCTGAAAAAGCTGCCTGGGAGGATGTTTCGTGTTAGAACGGCCCAGCTGATGGGGCACGAGAGTCAGCATCATAGTTTCAGGCCTCTAGGAGAAAAACGCTGAAGCCTTAGAGGAACAGGCGCTATCTGTTGTACGCAGTAAAAAACAAACAGACACTTGGGAATGCTCTGCCTGTGATACTAGCAATTGCTTTCAAGTATTTAAAACCTCAATTTTACACAAATTCTGGGGTTTTTTTCCTCTCTTTTTTTTAGTATTGTAGACCAGTTTTGCTTTCTATGCACTAATGCAATGCCATCTCAGTTCTTTTATTAATCTTTGACTACCTGGGGAAATTGTTAGACTTTTGTAAACAAAACTTGGGAATAAAACTACTTTGGTCAAACTTTTAATAAACGTTAATAGTTGGAGAACTGTATTTGTCTTCTGACTGCTTATTTCTTCAAGAAACTTTTACAGCTGTCCTTAACTCTTTCCATACTGTCCTGCAATGCTGGTGATGTTTATACAGCAATGTGAAAGCAGATGGCTGTGGTGATGTAGCTAGCTACAAAGGCAGAAAACAGGCTAGAATACTAAATTTATTTAACCTTTTTTGAGTTTTACTGCTGAAGGTGGCAGTGGGGAGCCGGAAGATTGAAAAGTAATTCCCTTTCTAGTTGATGATGCATGCTTTGGAAGGCTGGAGGGCTTTTAGTCCACAGAAATATTCAAAAAATGCATGTGGTGAGGTATTTAGGGACTCATACAGCAAAGCCTGGTCTGCGTAAGGAAATGGAGCAGCAGAGTTGTAGCGGCTGTAGCCAGGTAACTTCTTCCTCAGTTTTGTTTCCCTAGGTGAATGTTTTAGGCTGGAATAAAACAGGCTCTGCTCAGGCTACTACCCCAAGGTATTTTAATTATTGTATCTCAAACCAGCTTGTGCAAGGCTAGTAACTGGAATAGTTAGTTTTACTGAAATTGCAGGTGAAAGACTAATTCAGGTTCTGATTGGAGCTGGCTCAGTGTATGTCAAAAGGTATTGACAGACTGAGTCAAATAACTGATTATTTCTCAGTGCATATTTTCAATTTTAAATCTGGTCAAGACAAAACCATGCAGAAACAAATCAAGCTTTGTACTGTAGGGGGATATCCTTTTCCTCAGCGGTGCTAAATAATTCAGTGTCTGTTTAACAACAGCATAAATTCAGTCTGGATCACAAAGGGCAACCCCAGACATGCAACATTTTTGCCGGTCCCTGAACTGGGCATGCGTAGGAGCCTTACTTGCTGTGATGGATGGAGGCTGAGCCTGCCTTACTTATTTTTAAAGCCTCTTCACTTCGGTGCTGGCTGAGCTGGCCAGTTTTTTCCCCACCTGCTGCCCACATTTCAGGTGACCCGGGATGAGTTTTGCTCTGTGCTTCCTTCAAAACAACGCGGTTCCTTTCCCTTGCCTACCTTGTGGAGGTGGCTGCAGAACTCACCAGCTGTTTAACATCCTTTGCGAGGTCCAACTCAGCTTGACTTCTCCCAAGTCTCAGTTCAGCTGTTTGCTCCTGGATCTAAAATGCATCTTTTGCTGATCAGCTGGTCATCTTTTTTTTCCCCGGTCCCTCTATGGTTTGTGCTTCTCTGAGATCCTGCTCAAAGGGGCTGCTCCACCCGAAGCCTAGTTCTACAAGAGTTTTTCCTTTTGCCTTTCAGTGCAAATTGCAAATTCCTGGCAGTATTACCACCTTTGAGTTTATGATGATCATTTTCAAGTCCTCAAATTCCTCATGTTGCTTGACTGCACCAAAGAGTACTTTCTGTCTAGGAATTCAGCCTTCTGAAATTGCAAATCTTAAACAGCCAAACCATAAGCTAAACAGAAGAATAAACTGTGACTGTAGAAAATAACATCGGGCCAAATTATCGTCTCTCCTGCAATGCTCCTACTGCTTACCAAGGGAAGGCTGAAACCACTTCAGGAGGAAGAAGGGAGCACCCAGGGTGCAAAAGAGCTGAAGGAAAACCTGGCAGATGCCAAAACCGCATTGTTTTACAAGACACAGAAGCTGTGGGGGTTTTAAGCCTTTCTTGAACGCTCTTTAATCCCTTCAGATTATTTCTGCATTAAAAATCAATTACATCATTGCCTACCTTTTTTTAAAATGAGGTTACTTTCTCTGGCTGCCTATCAGTAATTCTTGAATACTTTGTTTCAAGTATTTACACAACATAATTCCAATCTGCTAGCTTCTCTGCGCTGATAAGGTGACAGTTAAACACGTGTTTTCCTCGAAAGCTGCTGGGTGAAGTACGGAGGAAATGTGGAAATAAATGGGAGTGCAGTTCTCCTATGGGCCGTCTCCGGGCTGCCAAGGAGCTGTGCCTGTGCTTCACAGCTCTGAATTTGTGCAGGTTTTGTTTACTTCTTCCTTTAAAAACACAAACCAATTTGAAGGTAGGTAAGCTCTCAGTGGTGCAGCATCCTCACGGCCCAAAGGCACGCTTCCAAGGATGCCGTGGTGCTAGGTCTACCCTCTGGGTGCTGACATAACCTTGCGAGGGCTTTCTCCTGCCTCTTCTGAGCAAAACAGGTCAGAAACCTGGTCGTCCTTCGGCAAAAGCATCTGCTAGCTCAGGCCCAGCGCAAACACAAGTCTGTGGGTTAACACGCTCTTTTTTTTTCATATTATGTAGTCACTGGAAATAACCAGAGCCAGCTCACCCCTAACGCGGAGCCCTGCCTGCCCTGCTGGCAGCAGTCGCAGTCGCTTTTTCCCTTTCAGCCCAGTAAAATCTGGATTATTCAACACAAAAGGGAAGAGCCACATTTTCCCACCCCGGGTCCCTGTTCCGCAGGGCAGCCAGGCAGCTGGTGAGGCAGCCGACTCCAAACCCACACAGCGATGGAAAGGCAAGACAACCTTCCCCTCCCAGAAGGGTTTTATTGGAGGTAGGGCTCTAATTTAAAATAAAGTTTCAGATTCTGCTTATATGCAGCCACCTGGGCACCTCTTCAGCAAAACTCTCACTTCTTTCTTTGATATATGTGTGTGTATATCTATGTATACACACACACATAGGTACATGTATTTATTATAACACATATACGTGCATACAGAAATTAATAAGGTGCCTACTTTCTCTTTTTTTAAATTGCAGTTGCCAGACTTCTTAAAAATCCACAGTTCCTGTTTTGAAGCCGGATTCTAAGCTAACTCCTTAGTAAATAGAGTGAACACCCCCCGCCAAATGACTAAATATTTAGTTATTGTTAATTATTTAGTATTTTTATATAATATTATGTTATTTATTACTATATATTTAGTTACTGTTAGTAAATATTTAGCAAATATTTGGTTTTATAAGCTGGGCTGTGGTTTCTGCTAACAGGACATGGGTATTTTGGAGAAAGAGGTGTAGGCTTGTTTGGTGTTAAGAGTTTTCTCTGTGTAAAACAAGCCCTTAAATAGCCTTTCCCAGAGGAAAAAAAGAGGAGGTGAATTTAGGTGTAATTATAGGTTTGCTCCTACTTGACTGTTACTTCTAGTAATAATAACTAATATTATGTAGTCTGCTGCTAAAGTGCTTTTCTGGATGGCAATACCCCAATTTTTGGGAGAAGGAGGGGCTGTGCATGTGTGCACAGGGACCAGGGAAAAGAAAGAGCAACCCCCAACTCCGCTGCAGTCGCTTCCTCACGAGGGTAATTCCTGCAACTCGTTTCTGGGCCAGAATCCCCAGGGATTTCTGCACACCCGAGGAGAAGTGAGATCACAGCGTGCGACGACGTGACCTCTCTGCATCTGGTCCAGCCGCTTCCAGGTCCTGCCTGATGCCCATCACGGGGCCACCGTCACCCGGCCAAAGTCCCGCGAAGCGCGGTGGGACAAGGACAAAAACCTCGCTGAAGGGCCAGCTCAGCGGTACTCACCCGCAGCAGCCTTTTCACGCGTGACTCCAAAAATCCCATACGCTTGTGACACAAGCCACTGCCTGGCCGCACGCAGCGATTTTCAAGTTCGGCCACCTAAAATCGCAACCGAGGAGACTAGTCACGAGCCGGCTGTCAGCTCCCCTCCCTTCTTGCTGCCCTGCAAGGCCCAGAGTGAGCTCATTTCCCTCCTGGCTCCATGCCTGCTCTTCAGTTAACCACATCAAGCGCCAAGTCGCTTGGAACGAGAACAGCGTGTGCTTACCGGTCCCCAGGGCTGCCTAAAACCCGTGTCTCCTGGGGCTTGCGCGGGGAGCTGGAGCTGATGTGAGAAGCGGACGCCTTTGCCCGTCACTTCGTCCTCCTCCCGTCTCCACCACAGCACCGGCCTCGGCTGAACCACGTTTCTCCCGTGGTGGCCGTGCAGACCCGCTCCCGCAGTGGGGACATGCCGGCTCTGTAGGGACACAGATGGGCAAGTTGGGACAAAGAGCTGTTCCGAGCCGGTGGGTCACAGCAGAGCATCCCAAGTTGATATCCCGGGCTGTCAAAGTATCTAGGATTAAGTCTGCAAAGAAGCTGCAGCCTCCAGTTTTCAGGCTAGAATATTTGCCACTATCGCACTCCTTGGCACGGGGCAGGGGGGTCAAGGTCCCGTGATGGTGACTGTGGAGCCCGAGAGCCTCCGATGGGACCCCACAGCTCTCTCCCCCCTCAGAGTTTACAGCTGCAGGGTTAAGCCTACACAGCAGTTTAGAAAGAAAAAAAGAGACAGGTTTTGTTTCCCCAAAGTATCCCTATCGTTAAGGCAATAGATCAAGAATCAATCCTGTTTCCTCTGCCCTTTTTGTAATCGCAATTGCAGAGCAAGTGTCTCTTCCAGCTGAATGCTCTGGCCACCACTAACTTTCAGCGCAAGAGGGGAAAGACACATTTTTCTTTCTCACTAGCCCGGCAAGAGATGGAAACAAACACCGAGAAGGACTCTGAGCAGCACAGGCCATGGTTTGGGGCGGGGGAAGCGCGGAGAGCACCTCCCCGGTGGAAGGGGCAGCTCCCAGGGGACAGCAGATTGCTCCTGCATCCACTAAACGGGATCTTGAGATACCTGTCACCGGCCAGAGGAGCACAACCTGGGGAGGTGCAGGCATCAAAGCTGATAACCATCCCTCCCAGCATCTAAAATGACTGCAACTGCAAATCGTTACTTACCAAAGTGCCAGGGCAATGCTCAACGAGGAGGCACATCCGTGCTTGCAAGGGCCAGCAAAGCAGGGGACTAAAAGGCGAGCCGCTCCTGCGGCATTCCAGCAGCACCGAGACCATCAAAGATTGGGTGGTGACAGCTTCTAGTGTCTCCTAGTGTAAAATGTCTTCCCATTTTTCTCTTGCTCTCATTTGCCAGGCAGAAATAAAGAAAAGGTGAAGAAACTGGGCAGTCCTAAGTACCATATAAAATGAAAACTAGAATAGGAAAGTTGTCCTGAAAAATCTGGTACGAGGTAGAATGGTAGAGATCTGAGGAAATTTGGCTCAGGGAAAATAGCTGATCACCAGACCTGTGTTCTGCAGGAGGGAAAAAAACGAGAGACTCACATCAAAACAGGGAACACAAAGACCCATGGTACGTGCAATGAGTTAGGCCAACCTCAGCACACATCCGACCCTCCCTGCTTATCCGGTCACGGAGAGGATTACAGGAGGACAAACTGCCATTCATGACCACACAGCCAAGGAAAAGCAAGCAGACATCCATGTTAAAGGCAGGCTCCTCCGGTTCTGCCCTTCCCATCCTGCCGGCCTTAGCGAGACCCCAGGACCCGTGAGGGTCTATGCTCGCTTTGTCTTCACGTAAAAACAAAACCTTGGGCCCCATAACAAATCCCCAGTGGAGTCAGAAAGCAGATGTTTGCATCCTACCTGCCCATGCTATTTACAGGAGATTATTTAGCCTTTCTGTGCTCGGTTTTCTTAACAAAATGAGTGATTTCACTTTAAAAGTCGTCTCGAACAAGAACTGTTCGACAAGCACAAGATGTTGCGGCAAGCCCTATATACATGAAACTAATACCTGAAAAACAGCCAGTCCTCAAACTTGTGCGGGTGCCAGGTTTTCCGTTTCAGCAAATATGGACATCATTAACCACCGTATGTGAACAGAGGACACCCTGTCTTAACAGGGGAGCTCACCAGTGGCCCAAAACCCGCTTCACGCTGAAATACAGAGAGCAGTTGTTACAAAAGATCTGCTAGAAAGCAATGCATCCATGCACTTCTGACTTCAATTTCCCCGAGTTAACTAACTCTCTCTCCCCTTTCTAACTCTTAGACCATGGCTGCGCATTATTAAATTGCTAAAAGTAAGAAGAGCAAAAGCCCACCCCTGCTTTTCCTTCAGTGCAGCCCAGCTCAGTGGAATAACTTTTGATTTACACTGGGATGCGTGAGACCAGAACCAAGGCCTTTGTAGCACAGAAATAAATTCAGCACAGAAAGATGAGGAAAACGTGTTTGCTTTTGTAGCAGGGTGCGATGGGCTTGCCTTTCAAGACACGCACTGGAAACAAAGTTTTCCTGTGAAGTGACTGCTGACAAGGACCAGGAAACGCAGATCTGAGCCTGCACGATCTACTTAAAACTGAGAGGATGAAGGTGTCAACAGGGCTTCCTTCCTCCTCTGGAAAAACCTAGATCTAAGTTTTTACAGATGTAGGTACATCCAAACCAAACACAATACAAAGATAATGCAGTGAAGAAAGCATGAAGCTTTCATGACCAGAAGCTCCACTGCTTTGAATAGGCAGAGGCCCAGGGTTCAGGGCTTCTTTGGGTTCACATCGCTGGAATTTCAAGAGCCCCATACCTGCAGCCCGAGTTTCACCGCAGAAAGCGTAGCTGCCTTCCTTACGCTAAACTTACGGCTTACAAGGTTGAATTCTTCAAGCCAACAAAGCTGAAAGGAAAATAGGCCACAGACATAAAGGGGCAGATACACGTTAGCTTTTCTGAGCTGTTCTGGCACGAACTGACCTACAGATGCTGTCTCTAACGCTGTTCCATACAAGCCAATAGCTGCTGACTGGGAGCTGCTTTCAGGTGGGCAGGTGATGCCCCAAAGAAAGCTGTAAGCTCTGCCCACCCTCCTGCTGCATGACAGGGTCTCTGTCAACAAAAAGGATTTGCTCTGACTCCCTTCTCTGGACACAAAACGAACCACTCACTCAGAGCAAGAAAGACAGCCACAGTCCAGGATCATGATTTCAAAATGATAGCCCTATATATATATATATGGTTTACAGTTAAGACTCAATGATCTTGAGGGTCTTTTCCAACCCCAATTATTCTATGATTTAACTGCAACAAAACTTGTTCCCGAGCCCGTTTGCCCAGGCAATCCAAAGGATGTTCAGAAACAGGGCTAGCATCAGAGACCGCTGCTCGAGTCAGGCAAGGATTCAGTACGTCCGCAGCAACGGCCTGAATTTAACATTTCTCAATGGCACACGACAAAGTGACTGCCCAGAGCGTACCTCGTTCAGATGGAAGTTGTATTACTGCCAGCTGCGGGACCAGCGCTGATGAGAAACCCCTGGTCCTGCTCCCCTGGACTACCACACTGCCCAGAGCTGAGGTTCCTGCGGCAGGTTTCGACATGCCCCCCCCGACACCTTCCTCAGCACCCTGACCTGGGCAGCCAGTCTGACTCCAGCTGCCTCCACCAGCTCTGTAGCACATCTCACCCCACTCACCTGCGTGAGTTGTGACCCTGCGAACTGCCAAGGCTCTACTGAAAGCCAACTGACAAGCAAGTTCTTCAGCAAGTTTCAAGATTTATTTATTTTAAAGGAGAAAAAAAACCAACCCAGGATACACCGTTTACATTCAATCGGTCTCCTGCGTAAGTTTAAATATGTGTGGCACACGTTTTCATAGCCAAGTGTTGCCTATTGGCTGACGTCACACTAAAACATCAGACCGTGCGTAGTCACTGCACAGCTATGAACGCAAGTACTGAAGTCAACAGAACACACTTCCCAGCTCAAATCCTCTTGTGCTGCCGTGGGTTCAGCACGGTAACATTTCTTAGGCATTTCAGAAGTGCAAAACACTGTCCTTTCCAAGATGCTTTAGAACAGATTTTGACTGACATCTTCCAAATGCGTGGAACTTTAAATGCAATTCCCATCTTTTCATTTGGATTGGCAAAATCACAGGCTGTACTTCGGTTCCTGAGCATTTACTTAAGGCTTGCGCATTCATCATCTTTGTTCTACTCAGCAACACTGCCACAGGACACAACTAGAACTGCTTTGGATCCAGCCAGCACGGGCTTTATCCATGAAGAGGCTTGCGAGCACAGGTGATCTTGCACGTACTCTGGCAGGAGGGGTACACTTCTCTACAAAGGTGTTTTAACAAAGGTACTCTGGCTGAAATCTGTCTTTGGGAAGTTGGTTTCTCTGAGTACCTCTTCCCCGGTAACCTTGCCAGTCGGAGGTAAAGCTTTTAGCTTCTCTGTCTTCTGATGATTGGTTTTCACAAATCTCAGCAGGTTAATGATAGCAGCTGGTGTAATTCCAGGGATGCGGCTGACTGCACCAATCTGTGTGTGGGAACAGGAACAAGTTAACCAAAACCAAACCTACACACTGGAGCTAGTGAGAAATGAGATCGAAACCTGTGGGTATTTCTTTCCCCAATTCTCCTCATCCCCCCATGTCCCTTGGGAAGACACGGAAGGGATTTCACTGCTGCTCAACCTTGCTGCGGCCCAGTATCTTACCGTCTGTGGACGGTTAGAGTCCAGTTTCTCCCGCACCTCTGCGGAGAGTGATGCATCAATGGCAAAGTAATCTAGGTCCTCTGGCAGTCGGAGGGCTTCATCACGACGCACTTCTTCTATTTCCTGCTGTTGATTGACTACACACCACTCGTAAGCAGCTGTGATGGAAGATCAGGGAAACAAAACAACCAGATATAGGTGTTCATGTGAAACAGGTCACTTGCAAGAATTCTCAGAAGCAGAATGAGCAAGTCCACTGAGAGAGTCAAAAGCTTCTAAGGAAGTTTCCAACCTCACAGACTAAAGAGCCTAATGCACATCTCTACTTTGGCAGAAGTCATATTCTTTAATTAACACCATGGTGGAGGTACGTTTCCTCCAGGAATTAAGATCCACGAGTTGGCTTTCCCCTCTCATCCCAGGAAAGGATGGTCTATTTGACAGAGCAGTAAGGAGGGAGGAAAAACCCAGGAGTGGACAGGAATAGTTGATCTCACCCCACAAAGTGAAACGCATAGGGCCATGGCCTGTGGTAAAAGGTGCATGCTCTGGTAATGGTGTTTCATTTCACTAAGCAGCAACATGAAACACTGGGATGAATGGATTGGCTCTCTCCTTACTGAACAAAACGTACACAGATCCCACTAAGAGATCCTAACCCTTGTACTCTACCTTCTATTTTCAATCTCTCTGCCAGTTCTCTCCATTGAGCAAGCCTTCCCAGGGGCTCTGGGACAGCCTTTGCCAGAACCTCCATGTTGGCCTCAGGATATTGAAGGATGTCAAAGGCACTGTGGAGAACAAGAGCAAGTTTTTATGGTAGGAAGGAGTCACTTGCGTAAGGCAGATTTACAGCTGTTCCCAGTTCAAACTGGTTAACATCTCAGCATAAGCCAGAACAACTGCAGAGCCAAGCTCACCTCCCTGCTATCTCCTCTCAGTACACAGAAGAGCTGTTAAACTCTTGAAAAGGAGCTCTATGAAAAATGAACAGCAAGATAGGAGGGACAAGGTAAAGGGAACCTTTCCCACAGACTGAGTCAGCCAGATCTTAGTCACTGAGTTAAAAGAACAGAAAAGATAAGGTGAGATAAAGGATGGGTAAGGGAAGCAAAGGCCTTTGTGTACAAGAAAAGCTACCATCTGACACTAGCCCGAAATCAATCGCTGCTTTATCAAGCTTTCAGCAGAGCAGCAGCCCACTGCAAAACTGTCACCACTTGGGCGACACTCTCAATAAGGGCAGCAAGAACTGTCTGGGCCAGTGGAGTACCCCCTTGCTTTGGGAGCCTGTATCAGCACCAGGAAATGTGGCATAGTAAAAACACCGATGTCGAATTTAGTCTATAGGCAAACGTCAGATGTCTGTCCCCTGAAGGTGAGAAAGCTGGAATACTGGAGTATGGCTTCAGGAAGGATGGACAAATGCTGTGAAACCACTATAGCCAGACGTGCCAAAGCAAGCGTAAGTCAGACTGGAAAGCTTCAGCTGTAACCTTTACCTGACAGGCGACCTTCGACTGCTACTGAAGGGAATTTCTGGTATTAACTGGGACCATTTGGATATGCTGAACTGAACGGATTTTAGCGTTGCAATTCCATCCTCTAAAGCAGCTCTCATCTTAACTGCTTGTTCGTATCGGTGCTGTGACACACACCCAGCTTCTTCAAAACCTGCAGAGACAGATGGCACGTGAGACAAAGGTCTCCAACCAGGCAGGGCTGCTCATTGCAAGAGCCACCATAATAAAATACCTCTGTGGGTGAGCCTGGCATCGGCATTGTCAGGCCGGAGGGACATGCGGAACTCCACGCGGCTGGTGAACATCCGGTATGGCTCGCTGGTGCCCAGAGTGGTAAGGTCATCGATCAGGACACCAATGTAGCCTTCGGTGCGACTGACGATGAAAGGGGGCTTGCCATGAACCCGCAGGCAAGCATTGATCCCAGCAATCACACCCTGGGCAGACAGAAAGCAAAACAAAAAAACATTTATCGGTGTCTTTGTGGCTAAAGTATCAGCACATCTGCCTCCAAAGACTCATGTGGCAAACCGTACCCTCAAAAATGCGATAGTCTGTGCTAGTAATCTAGGCAGTTTCTTTCTTGTGATACTACCAGTGTCTGAAGGGCTTCTGGGCCCCTGCTGACGTGACTAGAGACAATTCCCAGACCTATTCAATTATACCCGTTGCACAGTCTCCATGCTGAAACATTTGACAGTGCTTCCAATTACTTTTGTTACTGCAATCTCAGTAGCAGCAACTGTAGATACTAGAAGTCAAAATATCTGGGCAAACCTGGAATTGGGGTGAGCAACAAAAGGAAGAACAGCTCACTAACACAAGATGGCCCTAGCAAGACTGCGTATCAAAGACAAATGCCAAAGCAATACTCCTTTCTGAGCACTGAGTATACACGATCAGATTCACCCACCTGAGCTGCAGCTTCTTCATAGCCTGTAGTGCCATTTATCTGGCCTGCAAAGAAGAGGCGCTGAACAAGACGAGACTCGAGAGAAGCAGTCAGTTGACGGGGATCTAAAAAATCATACTGCACCCCATATCCTGTGACAAACGACAAGACAGATCTTACAGGAGGCATTTTGAAGGTCCCTATTTATCAGCAAAGACAATCAGTGGGGCAGAACGACTTACATTATCACCTTTTATTTACAATTTAAAAACAACCAAGGAAAAAGCCCTGCATCCAAGAATTAATTTTGTTTCACATTTCCTTTTTTTGCTATGCCCTAAACTAAATCTGGTTTTTATTAACTGGCAACCAGTATGAGAGGTAGATTTAAAACTCTTCACCCCCCCTCACCTGGCTGTAACATCTTGGCTTTTTCCAAGCCTGGGACAGATTTGATCACCTGCTCCTGGAGCTCAGGTGGCAGCGTCATCGACATGCCTTGGGGGTAAATGACATTGGACTCCAAGCCTTCGGGCTCCAGCCACACCTGATGTTCCCGGTTTGGGAAGCGCAGAACCTTTGATTCGAGGGAGGGACAGTACCTGCAACAGTGAATAGCCATGAGCACCACCTGACATGGAGAAAAAAAATCACTTTCCAGAAGCAAAGCAGGAAGAGACCCACAGTATCAGACAGATAGTCAGCTCATGCCACTGAGACCCTTGCATGATGCCACACACTTACCGTGGGCCCCTTGTTGTCTCCCTTACATGGTTGTTCAGGTGGAGGTTATCATGGATAATTTGCTGGGCTTTCAGGGTAGTGTGAGTCAGGTAACATGACAGCTGATCTTCTGGCTGAAAGAGGCCAAAGCTCACTTTAAATTAATCCAGTCACAACACTGTACTCTTACTGAACGACTCTGAGATCTCCCAAGGGCTTTTCCATGACAGTTGGCTCTCACTTCCCGGAGAGACGGGTAGTGCTGTCACAGCCACTGTAGAGACAGAACATGAGCAATCAGAGATCTTGAGCAACATGCCCAAAAGCAGACCAAGGAACAGAACAGAACTCAGGAGTCCAGAATGCAAGCTCTATTCTGTACACCATATTCCTAATTACAGGATAGGTATTCTTATTAAAGCAACAGATTATATCACAACATTCAAATCAACCACAGGAATTCCAGGCTCTGAAGTAAGAGGAGCAAGTGCTGACCCTACAGCTAACAGCCAATTAAAGAGTTCGGTGAACAAAAAAAAAGAAATCTCTCAAAACCTTGCAATTAACACAGAAAATTCAAGGTTTGGAAAAAAACCCACCATGTCAAGTATTTCACTGATTTTTCTGAAAAAGAATCAATAGACTCACTTTCAGAATAGTAACAACATTGCACCTCAACTCCTTAAAACCTCTCCTACACATAGCAAGGACCTGAAGTGATACTATGTTTGCCCCCACCCCAATTATAATCAGTTATTGCAATTCCTGTACGCTCTGGGGCAAATCAACTCCTGATACTTAATCCTGTGCTGCTTAACTACAGAACACCATCCATTTTCCAGGATTTTCTTTGGAAAATTGAGTTTCTCCTGCTTTGAAGTTGCTGTTAACATGCCACCTCTGAGCTCTGTGGATAACTCCATCCCTTCTCTTTCCTAGTCATGACTTGTTAACAATCTCTAATTTGAACATCTGAATCTTATTCTAGAGCTGGGGTAACAACACATCCAGTATGAATACAGCCCAGCTCCCTTTCCCAGCCATCAACTCCCCGGCTGATTCTGAGCATGACATTCCCTGAACCGCTCCCCACGTGGCTCTGCGTGCATTTGATGTGTGCTATCCCACCTTGATCCACACAGCCTCGCTGAGGAAGCTGAATGGCACTGGAGGGTTGTCAGCTGTACGTTCCTCCAGACCGCTGAAGTCAATCGTGTCTTTGGCAAGTCGGGGCGGCGTCCCAGTCTTCAGCCTGCCCACAGCGAATCCCAGTTTCTCCAGAGTCTGAGCCAGCCCAATGGCTGGCTGGTCCCCTAGCCGCCCAGCTGGGTGCATCTCCAGTCCGATGAGGACCATACCCCTCAGAAACGTACCGGTGGTCAGGATAACACTCCCAGCATGTACTGTGCTCCCATCCCCTGAAACAGCAAGTTTTCAGAGATGCGCGTATTTTAATATCAACAAAGCCCTGGTATTTTGGTGCTTCTGTCTAAAACTAGACTAACAGTGTTCACTGGGAGTTCATCCATCTTTTGTTATTTCACAAATCAGCACTTCAATAATAAAAGCATTAATAGTAATAACTGCAATAAGCAGCATGTAGTTATTCCTGTATTTTTCATGTTCCTAAGCATGTTACCCCCAACACAGAAAACCCACTCCTGGGAAAAATTCCTACCCAGGCCTTCATTTCGGAAAGCTTGTTTACTAGAACAGCAAGGGGTAATATAAAGCACGAGTCTATTAGTAACAGGACACCACTGCCCCGCAACGTTGTTGGCAGCGTACGCCATTTCCCAAATGAAATCTCAAAACACAGCATGGAATTCAGTATCACTAGCCCAAAGAACATTAAACTTGTGTAACCTCCCAATATCCTATCAATCCAGGTACGTTTTTCATTGTATTATGCATATTAACTTAGTTTCGTTCACACTCGGCCTGAATCACCTCTACCGGCTAATTCAACTTTCTCACTGATGAATCTGAAACGTTTACCCCAAAGGCCGCTCTTAGTGTAGAGTAACTGAAGATGCTTACCAAGTTACTAGCACATACCCAGGACGACTCCTGTGACTTGGCATTTCCCAGGATGGCCTGGCTCCGGCTCTGTCAAGAGAAGATCCTCCACAGATGCCTCACGAACTGTCAACAGTGGCGTGTTAAGGATTTCTTTCTGTCATGAAAGGAGTTACTGCAAAAATCTAGGAAGTGGAGACACACGGGCGGTCCCAAACCCTGCTGATTTCCAAAACATCTGTCACCCTCTTCCCTATTCCTTTCTTACCAGGCCACTTGGCAGACACTCGGTTATTGTACTATCCTGATCCATCAGGTGTTCACAGGTAAGAGTGAGCTCAAAAGAAACTACTTGGTCATGAAGCCTGACCCGTATGTAAAACGCTAAAGAATCTTTTAAACTATGCTGAGCTCCGACAATTTACACTGCGTTAAAGTACTAAAGAGAAAGGTGGCTAGGTTTGATAGGAAAATGTCAAAAAACAAACCCCACACCCCCCGCATCGTCCTCTGTAGTTTATCCTAGTACTTCAGATTTAACTAATTCATTCTAGTACTCCAGTCCACAAACGCACACAAAAAAAAAATCCCTGGAAATAAACCTGTGTTTTCAAGCTGGTCGTTGCTCTCGACTTTCTTCGACCGCACCTCCACTCCCGTTTCAGAGTGGCTGCCCGTTTTACCAGCCTGTGTGTATATTTTTATATCTATATATGCCAGCAGCGGCAGGCAGCCTCCTCGTTCTCCTCCTCTTCCTCCGACCCCAGGCCTGCGGGGTCTCTCCACAGAACCGCGTTTAACCCCCCCCGCCCGCTCTCACCTGCATCGCCTCCTTGTAGCGGCCGCGGTCGATCTGGGCGCGGAGCCCCCACACCGCCGGGCCCTTGCCGCGGTTCAGCACTTTGTAATGGACCCCGGAGCGATCGCAGAGGCGGGCGCACAGCCCGTCCAGGGCGTCCACCTCCCTCATGAGGTGTCCCTTCCCGATGCCGCCGAAGGAGGGGTTGCAGGACATCTCCCCTGCGGAGGGGACACACGGGTCAACCCCCTCACCGCCACCGTCCCCCAAAACTCTCCCGGCTTAGCGGGGAGACCCGAGGCTCCCCGCGGGACCCCCCCCCCCCCCCCCCCCGCGGTACCGATGGTGCCGATCCTGTGAGTGAGCAGCAGCGTGCGGGCCCCGCCGCGAGCGGCCGCCGCCGCCGCCTCCGTCCCCGCATGGCCCCCGCCGATCACCACCACTTCGTAGCGCGGTGATGTTGCCGTTGCCGTTGCCGTCGCCGCCGCCGCCCCGACTTCGCTGCCCGCCCGGCGGTGCCCGGGCCTCAGCGCCGGGGTTAGCGCC
>NW_010972631.1:7601570-7602046 GCF_000737465.1 Haliaeetus leucocephalus
AGCAACCGCGGCCCGGCCGGCCGGCCGGCAGCGGGGAGCCCAGCCGGAAGCGGGAGGGCGGAGGGGACCCGCCGCCACCACCTTTCGCCTGCAGAGGCGGAGCCGTTCGCTGCCCCGGGGCGGTAGGCGGAGGACCGGGCGTCCCCCGCCCCGGTAGCGAGCGGCCGGTGAGGCCGAACGGTCTCGGTGCCCGCTTGCCCTCACCCCACCGGAGGGCGGGGCCTCGCGGGGAGCGGGAAAATGCCCTCAGGGGATTGGAGGGAGGCGGTGCGGCCACGCCCCTCCTCCCCGGCTGTCGGGCAGGAGGGCGCGGGTTTCGTTTCCTCCGGGGAGGAGCGCTGCGTGGAAGAGGGAGTCCGTCCGCCTGAGGCGGAAGGCGGGAAGCCGCGCCGCGGTAGCCGGCGGTGAGGGAGCGGAGGCCATGGGCGGCAGAGGGGAGCGGGGCGGGCGGAGAGGGCGGCCCGCAGCCTCTCGGG
>NW_010972631.1:7602166-7629055 GCF_000737465.1 Haliaeetus leucocephalus
CGTTCCCCCCGTGGCGGCCGCCGCCTCGTCGTCGGGCGGCCCGCGGCTGCGGGAAGTGCTGTCGCGACTGAGCCTGGGCCGGCAGGACGTGTCCGAGGCGTCGGGGCTGGTGAACCAGGTGGTGTCGCAGCTGATCCAGGCCATCCGGAGCCAGGAGGGCAGCTTCGGCTCCATCGAGCGGCTGGGCGCCGGCAGCTACTACGAGCACGTCAAGGTGGGTGCGGGGGCACAGGCGTTTAAGGGTCGCCACGTTAATGAACGACAGCTAACGATAAAACCCGGCCGGCTTACCGAAAGGTGGAATGTGTGCGCGGTTAGTAAGAGAGACGCTGCCCGAGGGAAGGCCCCGTGCCGGTTTTTCGGGGATAGGTTTTCCCAAAAAGCAGGTGAAAGAGCGGTACCTTTCTTCTGGTTCCAGCTCAGTCTGAAACAAAGCCAAACACAGGGACACTTTCTGGAGTTTTGTTGGTTTTTTTTTTTTAAATCCAGCTTCAGGCATAGTAATGCTCCCCCCCCCCGATTTCTGCATGCATTTATGCATTACTCTGAACAGCTTAAGAATCTTAAAACTCTCTTAAAAATTAATAAGTTGGAAAGCTGGGAAATGAACTGCTCTTCTCCACTCGAATGCACAGCAATCTTGTAATACAAATCTACAGAAGTAAGCTCGTACGTCACACCAGACATGAGAAGTACACCAAGGTAGCTGGAGATAAACCGCAAGTGGTATAAAAGCCTAAAGGGAATAAAACCTAAGTTGCACGTTGACTGTTGTATTCTCGTACTTTCCAGATATCTGAACCAAATGAGTTTGACATCATGCTCGTAATGCCTGTTTCAAGACTTCAGCTGGATGAATGTGATGACACTGGAGCCTATTATTACCTAACATTCAAAAGAAATCCAAAAGAGAAGCATTTGTTTAAGTTTTTAGATGAAGATGGAAAATTATCAGCCTTTAAAATGCTTCAAGCACTAAGAGACATTATTAAACGAGAAGTAAAAAACATTAAAAGTAAGTACTGAGAGAACAGGCTTCACGTTGGAGTGCTAAAAGTCCAGTTACATTGGGTATATGCATTGCCCTGTTAATAAAATGGGATTTTCCCCCCAGTCAACTGTCTCTGTGGCAGTGTAGCCCTAACCATAAGCCCTCCTGTCCCCAGTATCCCAAATTTGCTCTCGTGCTAAGAATCACCACAAATACATCACAGCTAATCATATTATGTGATTAATCCATTGCTCCGCTACGCAATCCTCTTCCCTTTAATATTCATTAATTTCATATGGATTGTCACACATTTGGTACTTCCTACACAACCTATGTATTTTGAATCTATGTATCTGCCATGCACAAAGAGCCATTTGCTGAACTGGTAGCAAAAGGAAGAGCTTTCTTTTATACATTAGCTACTATTTTACATCCATCTATATAGAAAACATATCCCTTTTTAGGGTGCTCTTTTTTTCCAAAGCCTTCAGAAATGTGGCCAAATCTCTTTCCATCTCAGTACTTTCAACAGTGAAGTGGCTAGCTGGAAAACATTACTGTATTTCTGATTCTGTAGACATAGGAAATCAAGTGGGCAGTTCAAGAAGAGCAATCCTTATTTTGTAGAACTCCTCAACAGGCCTTCTTAATGTTTTATTTAAAATCCATATCCTGTAGGATAAAGAGCCAGCAACTGAACCCAGGTATTTCTTTTGATTATAAATTCCTCTCAAGTAAAAACCTTAACATTCTTCAAAAAACAGTTTCTAATGTTTATATATATATATAAAAAAAATGAATTTCTTCTTTGTTACTAGATGCAGAAGTAACTGTGAAAAGGAGGAAGGCTGGAAGCCCTGCAATAACTCTTCAGATCAAAAATCCTCCAGCAGAAATATCAGTGGACATCATCTTAACTTTGGAAGTTCAGCAGAACTGGCCGCCCAGCACACAGGATGGCCTCAAAATTGAACAGTGGCTTGGAAGAAAAGTCAGGGGACAGTTCAGAAACAAATCACTTTATTTAGTAGCCAAGCAAAACAAAAGAGAAAAGGTTCTAAGAGGTACTTCAAATACAATAAGTTATGACATATCTTCTCTACAACTTGATCGCTGTTAAAAGTGCTATATAAAGGGTATCCAGTTTCTGTTCAGTATTCTGCCTTTGAGGTGCAGATCTTTACCTTATCCTGGATATATCCAGATCAGAGACAACTGAAATCCTTCTTTAAAACTTTAGATTTGTGACACTGCTCATCCTCTACAGAAGTCTAAAGATAAAACTCCTCTGCCAGGCTGTACACTAACCATTCCCAAGAGCATTATATTAAATCTGCTAAGTCAGGCACATGGATGTGAACCTTTCCCATGCTAGCGCTGTACTTAACAGCAACATCCACTCCTTTGCTTTGTAAGAAAAAAAAAAAAAATCTAAAAAGGCAGGGAACAGCCCTGTAAGTGGGACTGCATACACAAGTTACATACTTCTGCAAGAAGTAAACTGGGTACTTTTCTAGCAAGATACATTATTTATTACTGAACCCTGGTATGGCTACAAGATTTTTTTTTTTTTTCCCCTCTCCAGACGGCTGTCACACCAAGCCTACATTACTTTGCAGAAACATCCCAACTTGTCATTGCATTATGAGAACTGATGATTTCAGTAGAAAGAGTTCAGGCAATCTGTTTTTTTGGGGTTTTTTTTGTTTTTGTTTTTTAATTAGCATGCCCATCTTAACAATGCCAAGTAAATCATTATTGCTTTACTGGGCTATGTCTTCCTGTGAAAATTCAAGGCAAAGAGTAAGCAAACCAAACAGGCAAAGGAAACAGTCTAACTTACATAAAGAAGACAAAAATGAGTGCTGGTGTTTTAAAAACAAGGGGTTAAGCTATCTTAATCATTGTTTTCAGAAACATTACCAGAAGAACAAAAATAAATGCTTTAGAACAGTCACCCTACCCCAGACAAACTCACAAGCCTATGACTTGCACAAAGAAATTGCAACCAATGGTGAAGATCTTTTTATTCAAAACCAAAATGGTTATGGAGTAAGGTTAGTAATACAGAACAGAAATTCAAAGGTAGTAGATTTCTACGAGTAGCGTAATTCCCCAAATCATGTTCAACAAATGCAGGAAAGTCCAGAATTAAGCTTAAAGTAGATCCAAAGGTCCTTAAGAATGTAGTTAAAGCATCCAAACAATTAACTATATCCTATACTAGTAATATTCTTTGCCCTATATTAATAGCATTCTTAATAACATGTCTTTGTGTGGAACAGCTGGGGAATTAAGGCAGAATTAACTAATTGTAGTCCCTCAATTACAATTTTTGGTTTTGTTTTTTTTTTTTTAGGGTGCAAAGAAATTGCTGATATTTAAAATTAAGCCCGTACTTGTAAAGTGTCTTTTTTTTCTAGTTGCAGACACTGGTACTAACTGCTGTGGAACAGTTTTAACAATCTTGTACTCAACTTTAGGAAACACCTGGCGACTCTCTTTCTCGCATATTGAGAAGGACATGCTGAACAACCACGGCAGCTCAAAGACATGTTGTGAATCTGATGGACTAAAGTGCTGTAGGTTGGTATTTCATATGAATATTTTACTTTAAGCCTGTATGAGCCAGGGTAGTGCTGTCTAGCACTGTTTCAGTTTAGGAATTGGATCTAAGACTAATTACTCAGTGAGCAAGAATAAGGCTTTTAGGCATCATTGTTCTACAGCAGTACAATACTGCACGTACTCGCCAAACGTCTGACTTGCATTTACTCAGCAGGAGGTGGAAACAAATTACATTGCAGGTTTACACGCCAGACTTGCCTTAGAAAGCAAAAAGATGCGACTTGTTAAATCATCTTTCCCAAACAGTCCTGTTTAGAAGAACCAGCTTAAAAGTCTGATGACTCAGCTTTCTGAGCTTTGGGAGCAAAATTACACTTCGTACCAAGGCAATTTCTAAAACGATGGTAAGACAAGAACTGCTGAATGTGATCAGGATGAATAAATGTGATTTTTCACTCCAACAAAAACTGGTTTCCACATGTCTTCAAAGAGGAAGAACAAAATCTGCATGAGATAGAGTACACCTCCTTAATGGCAAACCAACTTCTTAGTTTACTTAATTAACATCTTGTACTGAATCAAGAAAGCCACAAGATCACTAAAGCGTAATTCTTTGTCTTTGCTTTAAAAATTATCAGACATGCTGTACCCCTATCTAGCAATGTATTATTAAACTATATATACCTCTTCCCCTCTTGGGCTGCCACAGGAAGGTGGGGGCATTTCCCTCGGTGTAAATCCAAGCCAATAGGGCAGCTTTAATCTTAAGCAGTGCTCCAAGTTCATGTTATACTGGTAGCATCTGCAGCTGGGAGACTGTACTATGTAAGCACACTGCTGACCAACGCTTTGAATTTCTGTGCTGCTGTGGCTACCAAAGTGGTGCATGCACAAAAACTATTGTTTAAAGTAGAAATCCTTGACTGGTGGAATCTGACTTCATGGGCGGGACTCCTAGGATTATCGAGACTGTTGCTGCACTTACTTTCAGATTTTATTCAAAACATTACTAAAAATGTTATTCTATTACAGTAAGAACATTTTTACTGCTTTCATGAATAATGTGTATTTAAAAATCTAAAATACATACTTAGAACTATGTAGTAGAAGGTACCTAATAAATTCTTACTTATTTAACAGGAAAGGTTGTCTTAAGCTTCTGAAGTATCTTCTAGAGCAACTTAAAATGAAATATACAAAACAGTTGGAAAAATTCTGTTCATATCATGTCAAAACTGCTTTTTTCCACTCGTGTGTCATGTGGCCAAATGACACAGACTGGCATTTGGGAGACCTGGATTACTGCTTTCAGAAATACCTGGGATATTTTCTGGATTGCCTGCAAAAATCTGAGCTGCCACACTTTTTTATTCCCCAATACAACTTGCTCAGCCTGGAAGATAAAGCGAGCAATGATTTCCTTTCAAGACAGATAAACTATCAGTTGAACAACAGATTCCCAATATTTCAGGAGAGGTATTAAAAACATTGTTTACATTAACTATCTAATCATGTATACTTGCATATTTAAAGCCAGAAGATCTGCAACTGAAGTTACTCCTCAGTAGTCTGATACTACAAAAACCAAAACAAAATCCAGAACACTAAGAGAAAGTTGCATACTTCAGTTGCGCTGCTTAGCCATAACCCTTAAAAAAATAGGACAGTTTAAGTAATATTTATCTTCCCTATCCAAATGTAGATGTCACCTGAAAAATATCTTCAAGGTATGCAAAGAAAGTACAGAAGAATTTGGAGTAGTTAAGTTTCCCACATGTAACTTCTACGATTCCAAATATAAAGGCATCAATGACTGGGTAAAGTGAAAAATGATGATTTTATTTAAAATGAAGATCCATTGCAGAATATCCAAAATACACTCCTGCTTTCAAAAGAAAACAATAAAAAGTCACTGGAGTTACTTCGACATAAACCAGAACAACTTCTCCAGATCAGCTGGGTGGATGAAGACCTTTTGCAGAGGACAGTCACCAGCAGCAGAGAGAGAATATGGGATCAAAACAGTATGAAGTTCCTGAAGTAACTTACCTTCTCTGAGTCTTTTCACTGGACTTTGGATAGGAAGCAATCATTATCTAATGTGCTGCAAAAGAGTAAATGTTATTGTGCCAATGAGCATTTGTGTGACAACTCTTGTGGAAAGAAATGTATCTTCAACCTGTATCGAGGAGGCAGAGTCTCCATGTGAAAGGTTATCAAAACCAAAATGCAGCATGAACCTGACATTCTCAGAATTGGAATTCAGCTCAGTTTTTCTTATGTTGAAGAGTATGTGTTTTAGGAAAAAAAAATAATAATTGTAATATTTTCTATTACTGAAATCATGCAGCTGATAAATACAGAGCATTTGGGAACTGCTGTACTGTATTTTGCTTTTTCTTAAAGCAGCCATGGGAAGTCCATATTTTTAGCCTACTTTCTGAAGGCAAAATAACCTACTGGCTTAAATAATGCCCAGACTTCACCTCAGTTATGAGGATATAAAAAAAGAGGGAAGGCCAGAAGAACATTTAGAGAATAATTTTGCTATAATAGTCTCATCTTACTAGATTCAGTTTATTAGTTATTCATTTCATCATGACATGAATAAACACAAGTTCAGACTAAGTGTCAAATGAAGGAATAGCTCCTTCCCATATAACTTCCAACAAGTGAAAACACACCCCATTATCATTAAGCAGTCTGTGTGACAGAACCTGACATCCAAATGTAAAATTTGAATCAACTTTATCTGAAAGAAATAGAAGCAGACCTTGAAATGTATCTTTTCCTCACGACTTTGTTAACATTGCTCCAGTAAACTCTGGGTTTTTTCCTCCTTAAGCTAGAAAACTATATCCATGAGAACAAGAGTAGAAGCTGGTTTTTTTCCAGTTAGCCACGAACACATACTTCTTGTTATGCTCTCCTCCATCAGAAGGAAATGCAGACTTCTCTCAAAAAAACCCAACCTTGAGACACAAGTCTTAACAAAATTACTTCCAATGTTAAGCTTTAAAATAATTAAAAAAACCCCGCCAAACCCAAAAAACTTGCTTCAGCAAACACCAATTACTGCAAACAGAGTGGTTTTCAAATAACTAAGTTATCCTTGGAAATACTTATGCATGCCACTGGCAGATGTGGCATATCAATGCAGAAGTACAGTACTTTGAAGCCACACTGACAAACATGGCTTACATTCACTAATCCAGTTCTCTGAAAATAAAAAGAAAAAATACGTTTTACATTCATATATATTAATACTGTATTTAATTAAAAAACCTAAACCCACAATAGTTGTTTTTAACTAGTAGATAATGGCTTTAGAAGTTATGCACATCACACAAGAAAAAAAATAATGAAATTCATTTTTCTTAAGTGAAAATAGTGTCCAAGCACAAAACTGGATTTACTTCTACATAAAGTTAATCCAGTTTTCTTTTCTAAGCCAATTTTTAAAACACATTTTATTTAAATGGGACAGGTACAGAAAACAATCAACTGACAAAAGAAACTAGTAAATTCATGCCCATAAATGCTAACACTAACTATAATCACTTACTTTGTTTCAGTAACTTCAAGGGATTACAGTTACTTTGAGGGCTTTCTCTGAGGTCTTCGTATATCCTTTTCAATTTCTTTTCTGATTTGAAATTGTTTGTATCTTTCTGCCATTGCAATAAGCTCATTAGGAACTACCTGATAGGAAAGCAGCATAAGAACAAGGTCAGTTTTAAATAATTCTAAACTTTCAGACTCTTGCTTTACAAAAATGGTATTTGTGTGTTCCCAAACTTGATTTTGTTATTTATCTGGCTCCTGTCACTTTGCAGATTGTCTTTTCTGTAGAGATGCATAGGGAAATCTTTTTACATAGAAGTATACTGAAATATATTGAAAAATAATCAGCACAGTGTCCCTGGATTTTCAATTACATATGTATGCTAGTATCACCATATCTGATGACAACATATAACCAGCTAATTAAAAATTTGTATTTCAGATCGAAATCTATCTTTCGGTGACAATGAACAGCTGGAAAAAACATCCCGTGCCACTAAAAGGTGATACCATACCATATATATTTGAATGTTACACTATTATGATTGATATTAAATTCCTTTTCGAAGTTTTAAGAGCCTTTGAAGAGAAACTTCGGTACTTAAAGTGTTGCCATAGGAAGGGTTCTCACATGGATAAAACAAAGCTAAAAGAAAGAAAACAAGGGCAGGAGAAAGTGGTCAGTTCTCCCACCACCGGGAGGTCACACGAGCATCTTACCAAGACCCGTGGTGCTTTCTGGCATGTTTGTAATTAGTGGAAAAAATTATGTGTATCATCTGCACACTTTGTCACCTCAGAGTTACTCATGTTTGTAAGGAATGGGGCCAGATGCAAAGAATTACAGACAGACTGTATTGGGTTGAGTGACACTGATCGTTGAATGAAAGAAAAACAAACAAACAAACTATATACCATTCTTACAGATCATGGAACAAAGGCAGTGTCCAACAAGCCTTCTTAAACCAGATCAGGCATAATGCAGACATTAACGCAACATTTACTGCAAAAAGCAGTATAGGTGACTACACTGTCAGAAGAGGTTTTAGATCACTAATCTATCAAAGCCAGCCTGCTTCAACAATCCGATACAGCACGTAGCCACGCAGCAGCTAGAAGATACCCAGTCCAGAATCAGTGTCCCGATTGGAGTGAAGAGCAAGCTTCTGCGGTGCGTGTGAGCATAGTATTAACGTGATTGCTCAGCCTCTGTGCTTTGTCCCTCCGCAAGTGGCACAAATACAGTGCAAACAGTACAGTACAAACAAATTTAAATACTGTTAAGTCTCCTTAGAAACACCTAGATCTGGCAATGCTTGCGCAGGTGAAGAATGCAGCCATGACAAAGGGCCTGATGGAGCAGGAAGGTATATTCTTCCAGTTCCAACTTCTTTTGTTAAGCTTTATAATTCAGCAATGCTTGCCATTTGCTATCAACAACTTTTCTTAAGCTAGCATAAGCGTCAGTTCATTAGTATACATTTTATGTGCTGAATTGGTCTTACTGGTAGACAACTGCCCTGGTTGTCCGGAGTCCATAGAACAGGATGCCTATGCAACAGTCTATTCTGCCTAAGTTTTAGACATTGTTTAGAAATGAAGTGAAAAATGATGCATATCTCTAGCTGAAAGTCATTACAGGAAGTAATGAGACAACATTACTATCCAGCTGAAACACTGGATAATTTTCTTCCTCAGGATCAGATCAGATCCTCTCCTACAGCATGAAACAGAATTTATTCCAACTAAAATTGCAACAATTTCTTGCAAGAGTTGTTCTTGAGTGGACACAAGAAAAGAGTGGGAAAAAGCCTGGATATGGAACATAAAAATCTCAGTGAGGTAATATCCAGCATCTACATCCAGCAAGATTTTTACATGGACAATCTGTGTATCTGCTAAACGTAAAAGCTAGGTACGGTAGTCCAAATGAGAAAACCAAAAAGGATAAAGATGCCATAATTTTTATGTAACACTCTTGGTATTAGAGAGATCAGCGTTCTTCTGCCTGATTCCCTAATAAATCTGTCCATGCTTCCTAATAAGCTTATCTATAAAGATCCCTGCAGCATGATACAGCAATCTTTCTCTTGTACCTGTTTTTCTTTAGGGAGATTATCTGTACATTCAAAATCATGGAAAACATCTGGCTAACAAATGCACCTTACTTGTTTTGAAATTGAAGTATTCTGAACCTTCAGACCATGTTTTCAGTTGCTCTCCTTCCCTTTTGCACGATGCTTTAAGACTGAAGTAATGATATTTTCACTGTCATGAGGAAAAAAAACCCTGGCTGTATGGGTACTTGCCTTCTATCAGCTATAACTAAAAGTCTGAGAATAATGTTGTGACTAACAGTTACCCTTGAAAGTAAGGATTCAGAGATGCTCTTTTTCTCCTCTGAACTCAGAGACTCGTTCCCAGTTGAACTCACACACGTTAAAAGTTTGGGAACTTCACAGTCTGCAGCAGGAGACAAGGCATGGATGGTAACAGCTGACTCGGAACAAGGGAGCTCTAAGTTATATTTAACTGGCTTCCAAGTATCATTACCAGTTTAATTTCTTACATTTTCTGAAGAAAAAATCCACAAACAAAACCAAACCAAAAACCAAAACAAAAAAAACCCCACCCTAAACAAAAACCCAAACCCTGCAACTTTAAGAAGTTATCATCAGGGGACAACTCTTTTTTTTTTTTTTTCTTTTCCTCCCTCAAAAGCATCTTATCACGTTTGCAATAAGTGGCATATCTTTCAAAGAAGAGTTGTAAAACAGAAGATTCAGGTGAAGTTCTAACTCAGGGTTTAAAGTTTGAGTTAGTGCCCACAATAACAACCACAGGTCCTTGGTAAAAAGCAATTCAGTTTGTACTCAAACTCCCATCCCTCAAAAAAAAATTTAAAATTTCAACTTGAGTCAGGGCATGAACTGGGGGTTTACTATAAATCAGGCAAAATACTGTTTCTTGTTACAGCAAGGAACAGCAACATAATTGCCTCTGGCTTCTCAGATATGGTAGCAAGAAAAGAATGTTTCTTTAAAATAAAGAAACAAATCATATTCCAGTCCTATCTCCCATACTATTTACAAACATCTGTAAGAAAGATAGTTTGGAAAAGTACATGCAGATATCACAACTGTCAGATACAATAAACTGAAAGATAGCTTAGCTTTTTCTGATACAAATATTGTTAATATTTACACTGTTAAGTAAGAACACTGGTACATGTGTCCAGAAGTGAAAGACTGGAATAAAATACTATGAAATAAAATAGATCCCATGTGCGTGTATGTTTGTTTCTTCTTCTTTGGACATGGAAGGCTTTGATTAAAGTTCCCTGTTCTTTGCTGGGACTCATCTGTAAGGTAAAATACAGCTAAGGATATCCAGGACAAGAGAGACTTAAGTACCCATTTTTTGCCTGAGACATTACAAACACTCACCAAGAAAGTTTCAGGTGGTAACCCAGAACCAATATAAATCTTACCCAGTAAGATGTATTCTTACTTGATTTGCTCTTTCCAGAATCTCAATCAGCTCAGATGCAACCCTCCAATCACTCTTAGTGACAAGCGTTACTGCCTCCCCAGTACGTCTAAACAAGGAATGAAATAACTGTTGATCCTCAAAAAAACTGCTGCTAGGCTTTTCCTATTGACCTACACAGTAATAAATTGTACTACAGGCAGTATTATTGAACTGCTAGATAAAACTGGCTTGAGTATTTACTATGCACATGACAGAAAGCAACTTTTCATAAAGATCAGAATACGGCAATTCACCTAAAATGGAGCAAAGGCACAACTCATTTAAGACTTTTAGACAATAAACCTAGCATAAAGACAACATATGTAAGTATGAAGAGACATACACTCATATAATGATTAAAATAAGCACATACACAAGAAAAATCACTCTTGTGCCAGCCTGGGAAAGCAGCATTCAAAAGTCCTAACACCCAACTACACCACCATGATAGGCTGAAAACCTTGAATTTATCTATGTTTTTTCCCAATGGACTGTCTAAGAAACTAAACAGCTCAGCTCATGGAGAGACAAACAAGGAAGTGACACTTCAGAGTATCTACACTGAAGTTGTTTTGAACTGTAATTCTTCCCCACATTTAAACTAGCTTTCAAACATCTCTGATTTCCATCCACTTCAATGAAATAACAGAAAAGTGGAAAACTTGTTTGCCTTAAATTTAAAAGTGAACCAATTTCAAAACATAAAGCAGTGTGTTATTATCTAAAATATACTTTGATAGACTTGGAGTCTTCACTCCCCCACTGCACATCCCTGTAGCTCTAGCATTTGACAAAAGAACACCTATGCAGTGCATAAAATATTGACAATATATTACTATTTTCTTGTAAACACTTACCCTGCTCTTCCAGTACGACCTACTCTATGAACATATTCTTCAATGTTGCGAGGGAAGTCAAAGTTAAAAACATGAGTAATATCATGCACATCAAGGCCACGGGATGCCAAGTCAGTAGCTACCAGTATTCTGACTTTGCCTAAAGTAAGTACAACAGAGAAAGAGAGTGGGAGTTCATGGAATGAACAGAAAATATACTCCAGTCTATTGGTCTTCTAGTATATAATGCACTTATTCTTAACACATGAAGGAAAAATATGCTTGTTGCATATCACACAGAGTTAACTTCAAATACAAGGTGGTAAGTAAGCACTCAAAATGTGAAATAAAAATAATAGTAAGACGACAAGTAGAACAGCAGGGTGCAGGGGAAGCAAGAAACATGCCTAGCTGATATAAAGGGTCTGTGAAAAGAACAGAAACTTCCAACAACTATATTCTCAGCTGGCATCCTTATCAACAAAGGATTATTCTTTGTTTTATTAACATGTGATCACATAACCCCAAAGTATAACCCTACTGGCATAATCAAGAGCAGAACTGTTTCACTGAAAGCACCATCATTTGACACTTAAATTTACCATTCTGTAGACTAAGACAATATTGATCTTTTCACAGAGATTTAAAAAATAAAATAAGTCTTACTTTTAAATAATTTAACTCTTGGACATTCCAAATTTTATTTAAGAGCAATCTTTTTGTTTGCTGGGGTTTTTTTTGTCAAATTAACAAAATAAACGTATCATCCAGAGCTCTTTAATATTTTCATTTCTATGGTACAGAAGAGACATGGCACTTACAAATAGGCAAAGTCCTGCACATGACAAACTTTAAAAACCTGGGCTAAACAAACCACTACTTCAGTACAAACATACCTTTCTTGAAGTCATCTAAAGCCTGTTCTCGATCACACTGTTCCCTGTTACCATGAAGCGACTGTACTGGAATTCCCTGGAGACCAAAGTCACTTGCTAAGTCATCAGCTCTAAGATGAAATAAAACAATGGTTCTTAAAAGGGGGGGGGGGGGGGGAAGTGCAGCATCTAGATTTAGTTCCAAAAAGCTAATAATGTGACAACAAAAGCTAAATGTGTGCCTAAGGACAAAACCCTACCTAGGTCAGCTGATATTTATTATAAAACAGTATGAAAGCAAGAATATTCCCCACATAAATGTTTGCTTTTATTTATATGTAAGAAAAACAACAGATGGATTTTTTGTGTTGTTCACTCAAAAAGCTCAGGTATGGTACAACGGCCACCCCCCCCACCAATCAGGCCTTGTATGCACCAGCTGCCTATGAAAGTAAACAGTACATCGCATTAATGTATCCCCAAGAACCTTAACATCTACTTTATGTGAAGTTGAGATTTACCACCACCATTAATGATATTGAAAAGGATACAAACTACCAGTCAGTCTGTAGAAATGAATAAACAAACAAATAAAAATACTACTACTACCAGCATATTGTTGACATGAGCTGTTACGCTTGGTAATTATTATGTGAACTAAGAAATGATCCAGTATTTCCGTTAGAAAAAAATGAAGAGATGTAATGCTGGAAAGTGATTACATACGTAAGTTTTTTTCCCACAAAAATGATGACCTTATCTTTTGGCTTCATAGAGTCAATGAAATATTGCATGAAAGCTTTCTTTTCCTCCTCAGCGATAACAATAACTCTCTGTTCTACCGTATTTACTGCCTGTTAAACAGCAAAAAGGGATGTTAAGTAGAAACAGGTTAGAATAATACCATTTCTGTTAATTCTCGTATTACGGTACTATAAAACTAGTAATATGATACCATGAAAAAACTATTTTAAAACCAAAATATGTATCAGTTTGGAATTCAAACAATGCAGATTTATTCGTTGTTTCCTAGTTGCTTTAGGAGAATAGTAAAATTTGTCTTTAAGCAGTTTGCCAAATCATATATTTGCAGAGATTTAGAGGGTACAGATTAGCAGACCAGTGAGGTGAAATAAATATTCCCAGTATTAGTGAAAATCAGATTAAAGTACTTAAATTTGAGTATATTTTATGTTAATCCAGAGCAAGTTGGAACAACGGCAGTCTTACTTGAAAGGACAGCTTTTAAAGAAGATTCTGTAATCTATTTGAAATTATCAGTTCTGTTCAATTCTTCCAACAACAGTTTGTAAATAAAACTTTACTTCATTATATTTGAAGGTTGCCATAGAATGTCTAAGGTATACTATGCAAGTAGTATAAAGGTCTAGACATTCTCATGGCACTGCATCATGATTTTGTGGCAAGGGTTGAACAATCAGCCCAGTACATAAAAAGATCCTCTCTCTGTGTGGGAACCCTTCCCCCCCAGAGGTCACCTCTTCAATTAAGAGAAGCTCCTGTAAAAGAGATGAATGCATCGGACAGGAGAACTAAATTGCACTTGGTATCTTTCAAATTCCTATCCTCTGTCTTTGACAAGTAATGCCCTTTGATAAAAGCATAGGTCTGAACGGAACAGATAAAAAGTACATTTCCCCCCCGTATTTCCACCTACAAGTGCACTGGATACTAAGTTTCCTCATTCCCTATCACTAAAAAAAGTGGAACTGAAAAGGAAAACTTTGTAATTTAAGAACCAAACTCAAAGCAATCTCTGGACCAGGATGCAGAGATCTTGGAAGAACTACTATTACTGTAAACTCTGGTGGTACTGGAGTCAACTACACATTGCTGCACAAGCATGACAAGTATGCAACTACACCTACATATTAGAAGTTTTGGACTTTAAAGACAGTTCTTATTCCAACATGTACATTCCTGCTCTAGACAAGTGCCCTTCAGGAGTTTAGCACAGAGCTTCCGCTCCCTTTGACAAAGCAGCAGTTAAGAAACACAGGTCCAGATAAGGATCTCTACGCATTAGAAGGAAAAACTTCAGAAAGATGAGTAAGGAACAAGAACTTGCTGAACAGAAGTGAAGGCTGTAAAAACAAGGGCTCAGGCAAGAACACATGGCGCTGTGAAGTACAATATTCAAAGTTCAATTTGATCGATACTTGTCGATGGTGACATCTTCTACTGAAGATCTAGGACTTCAAGATCTTGTTACAGAAACATAAGAACAAAGTTGCTTTCTACTTTTTTTTTTTAGTTCTTTCTAACCTTTTCACAGTGCTTTAGAAGAATAATATGGAGCTGTTTTTTCAAAGTTCAGATTGATTTTAACATTACATGCATTTACTTACATATATTTACAAGCAAAATATTCCCTGGTTTAACTGTAGGTTCTTCTCCAAAACAAAACAAAACAAAAAAGCGCTCAGGAACAGAACAACTTACTGCTAAGTCAAGAGTGCCAACATATACAATCATAGGATTTTTCAAATAAGATTTTGCTAGGCGACGAACACCGTCAGGCCAAGTAGCACTAAACAGGAAACAAAGAGGAAAAGAAGCACATAAGAATAGAGTGCAAAACCTTCTCCAATTCATTAATTTCATCACATTCTTCTTTCTTTCTTATACACCAGTGAAACACTTGAGTCTGCAATAACAGTAGTGAGTTTATGTAACATTCAGAAATAATCTTAATGAGTAATTAGTAAATAGTACTCAAGCTTTAAAGATAACTTTCTAGGTTAAAAGTACAGGCAACAGTTCAGGAGCCTTTCTAATGAAGCCAAAAGCGAGTTTAGTAGTTCAATGATACCTAATAAGTTTCTAGTCAGTTTTTATCTCTAAAACAATAGCTCCAATGCAAAAATGTTATAACAAAAATTATTGTTGGATTATTCTACTGTTAAGCTCCCAAAGCTGCGTAATTTCAAAATTAATCCGAGTACAGCCTAGCACAGATACTGATCAGAAGGTTAGGATACACATTTGGTCCTAGATGGAAAAAGGGAAGTTGGCATTTCAAATTGCTATGGCAAATTCTAGCACTCCCAAGACACCTTCCTTTTTGGGAAGAACTCAGTTGTTTTTATAGCTGATGTAAAACATCAGACAAGGGGTACAAAATGAAAATAAAATTGTCAAATGACTCATTAGGACTGACTAGGCAGAATTAGAAAGAAAACTGGTGCCATTCCCATTTAGGCTGGTAAAAGTTGTAATAAAAATGACACACTTGTTTTGAAGTTTACTTGTTCAATAATCTTATGTTTACAGTGTTCAAGTACTGAGCACTATTATGCTTACATACCTTGTCATAACAGTTTGTCTGTCAGGCCTCACATCTATTAGGATCTTCATTATCTGAGGTTCAAATCCCATATCCAACATTCTGTCAGCCTCATCTAAAACCTGCTCAGAACAACTTTATTTATTGTGTCTAGTTCCTTAGATAAGGGTTTCAGCAGACATTACATGGCAGACCATTTTAATGGTAAGAATTTTAATTGCAGAATCCACTCCATAATGTATTGCAAAACCTGTTCAACTTCTATTTCACCACTCCAATTTTCTTGAGGCTTTTTTTCATTTAGTAATACATTTGCAGGCAGAACAAGAAAATCCACAGCACCTTTAAGAGCACTTAAAAGTCAGTGAAGAAGAAACTACAACTGTTTGTTTAACAAGAATTTGGTTGGTGCCTAAAACTAAGCACAGAATTAAAAAAAAAAAGAGAGAGAGAGAGAGAGAGAGAGAGAGAAACCAAAACCAACCAAACCTGGGTGCGGGGGACCCCACACAACACACTTTCAGTAAGACATTTTTGGTAATTTAAAGGGGAAATCTCACTTCTACCTTGTTAGAGATCTCATACCAGATCAAAATATCAGTTATCAATTTAGTTCCTCATTAGAAGTAGGAAAAAAGCCAGACCATATATTCTGGTTCACACTAGGACACTGTAGAACTCCCAGAGCTCAAACTTGTTTCATCTGGAACAAGTGAGCTGAAGGTCTGAGTACAACTGTTTGGAACTGACTTTTTTTTTCTAATATACAAACACACTTGTGAATGTTTTCAGAGTCTCATACAAAGAAGGCAGCTGCCATCCAAGACTCATTTTTCTCCTTTAATTTTCAAATAGCGTTTATATAAATCAAAGTTCTATGGATCATGCTTTTAAGTACTGACATTTTCTAGTCACTTATGTGGAGACATAAGACTTTGATGATAATCCCTTTCTACTGTCCTTATTTTGCTGTTCCATTCTTGTCAGATGTTTTATTCTATTAAAGGTTTTTAGTACATTATCTATGTAGATCTCTGAAATAATAACAAATCATCAGCTGAGAGACAGAAGACAAGAATTCTATTTCTTGATTTAATTCTCTAATCTTCAAAGGACTCACGGAGATTTCATTAACGACTTGGATTCTAATACAATGGCAAGGCTGAAACATCATTAATTTTGTATACAGAGTTGGCTACTATGCCCCTTCCAGCAGCAGAAGCTTTCTAAGCTATTAAGCACACTGGTACTTTGCTGGAAAGGGAGAAGAAAGCACGTAAGTATGTGTATTAGGTGGATCAGAGCAGTGAAGTTTACTTTCCTTATTTCTGATAGCTGCTTAATAAACAAATAAAGGCTTAATGAATAAATAAATAAAGGCTGTAGTAGATATAAGATAGAAATTAGCACCATTTTTTCCAAATGCCTCGTAGCCAGGTCCTGGTTTATAAGCTATATCTCCCCCCAGCTGACATAATCTTAGGTTTCTTGTTATCTATACATATTTACTTTTTTGTTAATATTATTAATTTCAGTTCTATTTTTTGGCAAGAAATTCTTACAAGCCAGTTCTTCATGTGAAAATTATTTTCTTTCCTCTTTTTAAATTAGTTATAAGTTTTACACTTTTTTTTTTGTATTTGAAGAATAAAAGGATGACTCCAATCTACCTTCTATATCCTACTTCATGATTTTTCTATACAGAGATATATATATGTTTTTAGTATATTCTTTCACCTAAATGCTTCCCAATTATTCATGCACAACTCCAATTTCCTTCCTTATGCTTTATGAGCATAAAGTCAAAAGAAAAAAAGCACTCAGATTACTGATGAACGAATACCAATTTACACTGAACACAGTAAAACACAAAGCAATCCTCAAATGACATGTACTGTAAATAATCAGGCCATATATGACAGAATTTCCCAGTCTTTCTTCCAACATCATGAAAAAACAGCTTATCTTGAATAAGTGGGTTCCTAAAAATCTGAATCAAGACTGCACCTAACTTGATGGTTCTGTCAGGCAAGATGACAAATTCCCTGCCTCCAGGGCAGGTGAATACCTTGTGTACAATGTATATTCAAATATAATTAACTCTAACAGAGTTTGGGTTTTGGCTTTTTTTTTGTTTTGTTTGTGGGTTTTTTTTAAACAAACAATTGTATCCCAGTCTCTGACCTTGGAAGGCCTTTGGTAAACAATTATATCATACCAGGAAATAATACTCAGTGCACTTTGGGAGCATTCACAAGACTCAACAATATCTTTAAATGAAAGCTGTAAATGAAGCTCTTCAGTGAAGAGCATTCTTCATCCAAGGTGTTAAGTTGAAGTCTAATACCCCTCTCTTTTCTCTGAAATAAGGCTTCAAGATTAAATTATTTGTTGGCTGAAAACTGACAGTGAAAGCATCTTATATATTAAAAAGTACAAGAAACTACAAGGAAAAAATATATGATAAGATTAAAAAACCACAGAATTTTGGATGTTCAACTTCTCATATGGGACATAAAGAAGCACAGCATTTCCAGAAAGTCTGAAGCATGAGATGTTAACCACCTTGCAAAACATGGTCCTTGCACTGGTATCAATATTCTGAAAATATTTAACTGCTAACAGTACAACAAATGTTTTTCTCCTGCTTTACATCATCATATTTTTCAGTTTGATAGCTGATTCTTTTTAGTAATGTCATACTGTAGTATATCGTGCACATACTGAAACATCTGATTTTGGTTACATACATCCTCTTTGCTTTACAAAGCAGCATGTGCTGGAGTATGACCATACTTCACCTTGGTAGAGAAAGATTACTAATGTTCCTATAGTCCTCAGAAAGCAGGTTTTCAGGCCTTTTTTCCTCCTGCTTAGCAATTACATGTTACACTTTTACACAAGGCTACTCTTCCGTCTTCCAATAATCCTCTTTTTTTCTAGATGGCCAAATTTCTAATGATGCTATACCACCACTAGCCTTGCCAGTAAGCTCACAACTATTACCTAGAATTGGAGCTAACTCGTTACGGCATAATGAGTATTTAACCCTCAGAGGGGAGTGGGGATGGAGATAAGGGAGGGAAAGCAGGCCAAATTGTCAAAGTAGGCAACAAATCGCCAGTTAAACAGACAACTCACAAATAATTTGAGTATATGAAAGTATTTTACAAAATACTTTGTATGGTTTTAAGCGTCCAGAACAGCAAAAGGCAAGAATGGAATGAAGACAAGGATTCATAACAATGATATTTTCCCACTGAGCTCAAAAGAAAGTCAGTCACCCAAACACTTAAATACCTAACTGTTTCTGACTCTGGTGCTTACTGCACAAGTTCTAATAAGAACGTGAGTCACTGTTAACCTTTGTAAGAAAAGGAAAAGACAACTTGGGAAAAGCATTTCATCCATTAATAACTGATCCTGACAAAATGAAGTTTAAAACAGCAAACATTACTAATGTGAGATAACAGTTTAGCTTACTGTGCTAGAAGCCTGTTTTATTTTTTTCTAGGGAATATTCCACATCTGCAATGCAGTTATGGCAAGTAGGAACCATCCTGCCAACACCAATCTCAACATTAAGATGTATTGTAATTAAGACTTAAAAAGTTTAAAAAAAACTTCATTAAAACTTAAGTTCACACTAAGTTAACCACTTCCCAACTGGTGCAATACTCATCCCATATCAGCTACTTGCCAAGTATGTTATGCTCTTCAAATTTATGAAGTTGTTCATCTGAAGATCATTCAGTCTGCCAGGAGTAGCAATAACAATATCCACACCTTTGGTAACCATGTTTATCTGTCCTTTTCGGTCCCCACCACCATATATGCAAATACTGAAAAATAAAATTTTTTTACAAAAGCAGTGTATTAAGGTTCATCTAAAGTCAATCTTTTTCAAATAAATGCCACCATGTTGCTTCATTTTAAAAAGTATCGTCTGGTATTACCAAGACGAAGGAATACAGCAAGTGTGACTGATAGTATCACAGTAAATAATGGACTTAATACTGCATGATACTCCCTCAACAGTTCAGCAATAGCTTTCTGCTGAAATTGCAGTGAAAGTAATCATGAAAGGAAGGAAGATGGCTATGAAGCTATGAGTATGTTTTGGGTTGTTCTGAAAATATTCACACCAAAATAGACAAACGTATGACAGGATGCATGATTTTCTAAACAGTACCATCAAAAGTCAGATGTTCTGCTGTTATAACAACCAACACATTCAATAAGGTATCAGGCTTACACACAAACTTAACATGCTCTGCAAAACTCCTTAGCATTTTTGGGAAGGAAGCAGAACATACATTTCACTATTTGATGACTACAAGACTAATTCTGAATGCCATACAAAGTTACCAGAGAGCCCTAAAACTAAGTTTCGGAGTACAGTAATGTCTGTTGAATACCTTAAATGAAGATCTACACTCTCAGCAGGTTTGTGGATGAAACCACACTGGGAAAGCAGTCAATACACTAGAGGGCTAGGCTGTTACTCAGAAGAACCAGAAAAAACTAGAGAAATGGGCTGACAGTAATCTCATGAAGTTTAACAAAAGCAAAAATGGGGATGGAATTACCCCAATGGCTGAGGGCCAACATGCTAGAAATTGGCTTTGCAGAAAAGACATGGGCAGGCAAGAAACTGAACATTATTCAGCAGTGTAACCCCACAGAAAAGAGAGCCAGCTGTGTACTATGGAGAAGGTAGCCAGCAGGTTGAGAGAACTCGTGGTCTCACAAGTGCTGAGTAAAGGGGAATAACACCTCAAGCACAATATCCAGTTTTTGTACCCACTGCCTCTATTACAAGACAGACATACCCATACTGGAGCAAGTCCAGCAGGCAGCTACCAAGATGGTCAAGGGGATGGAGTGCATGATGTGAAAAGCTGGTAACCAGGCTTGTTCAGCTGAAAGAGGAGAAGGCTCAGGGAGATGCTACTGCTGTCTACAACTACCTAACAGCAAGATGCTGAGAAGACACAGCCAGACTCTTCTCAGCTGTCCACACAGAAGGACAGAAGCAACAAAGCTACAACACATAGAACTCCAACTATATAAGAAATAGATTTTCACCATAAGAATAGTAAAAACAGGTATTCTAAAAACTGGGGAAATACAAAGTCTGCATTTACTACCTTCCCCTCCTCTCTTAGCAAATGCAATTTTAGTAGGTGAATTAAGCCACAAGCGGTAGGAAAAAAAATATTACTTAACAAGCAAGTGAGAAGTAAGATTACCTTTTAATTCCTTTGTACGTGTACTTCAAACATTCTGCCTCTACTTGAAGTGCCAGTTCTCGGGTGGGAGCAAGGACTAACATTCCTGGCCCCCCACGCTGATCTTTGGATCTGCAATAAAGCATCTTTAGAATGTGGGCTAGGCAAAGTCCATCGCATCTGACATCGACTATTTTTATACCATTCTAGACTTTCTCAGTAACAGAATCTATGGTGACAGATTCGGTACTCATTCCACCAGGTTTATAGGTTTTTTTCCACTTTATGATTTATTATATTCTTTACTAGAAAACCATCATGTAGGGGGTGGGGGCGGGGGGAAGTACCCACAGCTAAACAAGTCAGACATGTAAGCAGTCCTTACATTGGTTGTGAAGTCAAGTGAATGAATCCAGGCATTAAGTAGGCTAATGTCTTCCCGGTACCAGTCTGTGCTATACCAATAAGATCAATTCCTTGGAGTATGATCGGCCATGCCTGGGACTAATATAAACCAACAAATACTTAAATATACTTTTCTCTTGAGCTTTAGTTAAAGAGTCGTTAAAATTGAAGAAATACCTGAATTGGTGTAGGCTTTTGAAAACCAACTTTTCTAATATTAGCCATAATATCAGGATAATGCTCAAATACATCTTCAAATTTACAAACAGGATTGGGAATGCAGCGTTTTTCACCTTCTTTTAAGTCATCACAGATTATATTATTATTTTCTTTCCTGTATAGAATTAAAGAAGTGCAATTGCTTTAACATCTCATTATCTGAAAAAGTAGAGCTAACACAAAAGACTGCCTTTCTGACTTTTTTTTTTTAAATTCCTGGAACAACAGAAAACAAGTTCAGGCTCTTGAATGAGACTTCTAACTCTTCTTCTAACTTTTAAGAAAGCCTTACTACAGAAACACTTCTCCTGGAGGCATCAATTACCATTTTTTCTTAAGAGTGATTAATTTGAAGTTATATTTGGTTATTAACATGAACTGCAGTCCTGTCGTATCAGACTTCAGTTATACTCTATTACAAATTAAATAACTGTGACAAGTTTTTAAACCTAAAGACAACCCAGAACTCAGAGGAATGGATTGGACTTCTTTGTGAAAACTCTATATTCTGACAAAAGCCTTCCTGAAATATTTTCAGAGCAGCTTCCTGGATGCTCTAGAAAATACAAACAGAACAGTTTAGAAAAAAGAACATTGTCAGTAAGACAAACTGAAAAAAAACCCAACAAACCCAACCCAAAAAAACCCCAACCCAACAAAACCCAAAATACAACAACACACACAAAAAGCTACATTAAAAACTGAGGTTCTGAGGCTACCCCCAATTAAGAGGTATTAATATGCATAAGTAGTTTATCTTCATTCCAGTCCTGTACTCTTCTGAAGATTGCATTCAGCAAATAGTTTTACTTCAAGCAGGGTGTGGGCTAGGAAAAGAATGGGTAATTCAACCTCTCCTCATGTTTACATTTTTTTTTTCAATTACTGTCTTTTTTCCCTTAAAGCAAATAAATTAGATGAAAAAGGAAAAACATTCCATTATCACACAAGTGCTATTCCTCAATGCATGTTCTGAACGTACAGAACAATGTTCTGTTGCTCTTGACTAGCTCTGACAGTAACACATACATATACTTCAAGGAAATGGGCATCAATTCCATGCTTTGCTCGCTGTGGCAACCTTTCTATGGTGGGCATGCAAGAGGAAAACCAGACACGATGCAAAAAGAAAAGTAATAAAAGGTAATGATTCAAGAACATTCACCAGCTTCATTAGAACTACTGAAAAGGGTTGAAACTATTACCAGGGCCTGAACCAAATCACTTGAAACAGATCAGCTGCTTTTCTTGCAAAGTAATCATGTAGCTTGCTGGATCACAATGAATGGATACAGTTAACTGAGGCATGTACTCAGCAGGATGTACTTTTAAAGACTAGATGGATAGGAAGACAACAGTAACAGAACTTGAAATTTGTTCTGAAGATGGTATTTGACTAAAACATATGGGGGAAAAATGGTAGCCAAGAGGTATTCAACATGTGAACAATCGTATTTGGAAAGACCTAGAAAACGTGAACATGCTGTCTCACAAAATGCAAAGAAACAGCCAAAATGAATGAATGGTCTTGATTTTTTTCCCTTCTGAAAGTCAACTAGATGATACACTTTTAGAGAAGCAGTTAATCCCTAACGTTAATTTTCCAAGCAACTAATAATACCCCATCTGCTAGTTAGAGTTTAACTCCTAAGAAAGAGTTCCTAAGAAGATCTAGTTTATTACAAGACCCTAACATTAATGCTGCTGTCTCAGTATTTCATCTCCCACTTTCTGGCCTTTATACCTTAATAGTTATTTTTGCCAAGCAGATGATTCCCTATAGAAATGATCTTACCGCCATAGTTCCACTTCTTCTTGTGACATAGATGCAGTCCTTGATGATTCTTTATAGAAGTTTTTCTCAATTGGAGGCAAGTCTTAAACAATGAGAAAAAGTAAACTCAAGACAGTAAGAAATGCTACAGGTTCAGGGCAAGTCTTCTAAAGCTTAAGATGGAAATTTTGAAAGCCAAACAGTGCCTTGTACTAGAAGACTAGTCAAAAGTGGCAGAAGACTATTGCTGTTCATGTAAAAGATGAAGTCTGAGAAACACTGAAGTATCTGCAAAAGAATCACTTCCCCACATTTCAAATTCTAAAGTAATTTCTACTCACATATATAGCATAACATTTAACAATTCTCAGATTTTTGCTGTGGCCACATACAAAATAAGAGCATTTTTAAAGGGTGAAGTAAAAATACCAATTGAATGGCAAGTTTAAGTCTTCACACAGCACCTACAGTGTCCTCCATGACTATGCTGAGAAATGCTGATGTGGTCACTTCACTGCAAATACTTAACTAATTTGGACACTGAAAGATTCAGTCATCTCAAAGCAAAAAGTGGAAACGTTTAAGCATTCAACAGATTTATCATATAAAGACAAGTACCATACAATCAAAATTTTAAAACTAACCTGCCCACTTCATAGCTTCATATTTAGCTTTGTTTTCTCGAAGAGAGTCCCAGTTAATCACTGGTTTCTTTGGGTTATTTTCAGGCTTGATAATATCCAAGATTTTTCCTGCAGAGTTAGTACCAAAATGCTGCTGTTTCATGGAATCTGTTGCAGGGTCAGGGAGACACACACCCTCACCCCCCCCTCCAAAAACCCACAAACACCTTATTTTCTTTTTCTACTGTAAGGCCTCTTACGTGATTTTGAATAGGCGTGAAGCATTTAAATAGAAAATTCTTTCCTAGGTCTTAGACTGAAACATCAGTAAAACATGTATAAATCCATTTCTGATAAAAAAAAGAAGCACATCACATCTTTAGCTACTTAAAGAAAGTAATGACAGGTTCTGAAATGCTGCTCCTCCACCTATCAATAAGGCTTGTTGTACAGCAGGCTTTTGAAAAACTTGTGAACCCAGTAGATGATGTGCGGACAGAAAGCTTTATTTTTAACAGCTACAAGAGCAAGGTTTTCTTCTAAAGCATCCAACGACACCACAGTAAAGTCTCAGTGTAGTTACACTCTATACTTTTTTGATGAGGTTAACACTTTGTAAGAAAGGTTTTACACTGAAGATAAAAATGGCAACACAATTATGTATTAGTGGAAAAGCAGGAAACACAGGGAAAACACAGACACATGTACTAAGGAAGTGTTAATTATTTCTAGTCTCTTGAAACATACTCATCCACCTTCTAGGGCACTTCTAAAATCAAAACTCACAGCTACTCCATTCCTTATTCTAACACTGGAACACAAGTCTCAGATCCCTTCTTCTTCATCAGTGCCTCAGATCAACAACTATGGATGTTGTTTGCCCATGCAAAAAGTTGTTGGGAGCACGTGAAAGACAAATACCAGTAACATAAGCAGCACTTCAACATACAATCATTACTCATATATCCATGTAACAAAGTTAACACAATAAAGCCTAGTAAAGTGAGGCATGATGTGCGACTTCAAATCTTAAATGCTAACTTCCCATGAAGTAGTAAGAAAATAGCATCGCTCATGCTATAATTAGTACATGGTACATTAGTACATAGACTACATTTATAAAAGCTTATCGAATTTTAATACTGCACAGATACTACATTAAAACTTAAACTAGAACCAATACTTGTATTTCGGGGGAATTGGACAGATAATGCAAGAAACCAAGTAGTATAACATTCTGCATTCATTAAAATTGTTGAAAACACACAGGAACAGATTTTCATAGAAGTCTGGCAGTTTGAGGGCGGGAAACTGTTCATAGCTGAGAAAGGAGGATGTCTAGATATTTCTAAGGAGGTATGCCATTGCCCAAGAACAAGGCAAGAGTTAACTCACTTTAGTAAAATACCAATATAAAAACACTCCAGCAAACTACCGAACGTATGGAAAGACAATCCATTGTCTTTTTTTTTTCCAAACCCACATTTCTTACCTTTTTCAGTCCCACCTCTAATGTAGTTTTGTCCAGATCTCATAACAGCGTCGTCAATCAACATCTTGGCTTTGTTTTGCACAGCAACACTGCCAAAAATCTTTACTTCAGCTTCATAGGTTCCCTTTATAACCTACATTCATAAAACCTTACTGAGTTTTTTTAATACTGCAAAGACAAACATCATATGAGAAAACGTACTGAAAACAATCTTTGATTTTTTTTTTGTCTGAATTTTAACTTCTCTTCCCAGGAAAAGGCCCTTTAATTCCCTTTGCGAAAGAAAGGAAAACAAATGCATACATAAAAAAAAAAACCCAACCAAAACAGTAAGCTTTTCCTGCTTTCACATACCAGTCAAGTGGCACCCTCAATTCCACTTCCTTTTTCCCAATTCTTGTAACAGAATAGAATTATTACAGCTACTGCAACATCCTTCAATTTGCTGCAGTAATTCTGAAGCATGGAAGCAAAACAAAGTATGTTCCCAACAGAGGCCAGGCCTGGATGACACACAGCACATGGTACCTTTATCCTGGAACCCGAAGAATCCTCAAGTTCTCTTATTTTAGCTCCACCCCGACCTGTTATAAAGATACACTTAAGCTATTACAGAGATTTAGACCAAACCATCAAAAACTACACATGGTAACTCTAAGCATTTCAGTTGTGACCAAAATCTAAGACCTTCATATGAGCACACGCATCCAAAAGTAAAAGAACTTGTGACACTGAACTGTTGGAAAATGCAGGTAACTTTTTTGGCAATTAACCAAACGCAAGGTGCGGGACGGGGGAGACACCTCAGTTGAAGAGATGCAGCAGCAAAACCAGCTCAAGAGCCACCCTTCCTCCACATGACTGGAGAGGGGCTTCAGCCCACTTACAGACTGCTGGCCGTAAGAAACAGACAACCCAGCCACTTTAGGGAGGAAAAGCTCAGCTACCCTGGCCAGTGGGAGAGCTCCACTTTTCAGCCAGTACCCTGCAAAAACATCCTGCCATCCTCAGGCGAGAGAGGTGTAAGGGAATCACAAGGGGCTGGGGCCCTTCCACGGCCGAGGAGAGGGAAGGCAGCCATGCACCTCCTCGGGGCACAGAGGGAGGGAGGGAAGGGGGGTTAAGGGCCCACACCAACAAACCTCTCGGGTCCTCTCCTCCTCCCCCCTCACCTCAGCGGGCCAAGCCCACCCGGTGTGTGTGTGTGTGCGTGCGGCCGTTATTACCTATGAGAGCCCCGACCAGGGCGTTATCGAGGTGGAAGCAGAGGGGCGCCACGGCGTCCCCAGCCTGGCCGGCGGCGACTCGGGGCGGCCGCTGCCGCGCCGCTTCCCGCGGGCCGCAGGAGCCTCCAGCGCCTCGAGGCCCCCGCTCTTCCTCTCCGAGGCCGACCGCCGCCTCCCACCGCCACTCAGCGCTCCTTCGTCCCCCGCCGCCCTCTACGGAGGCGCGGCTCTGCGACGGGAGCGGCGG